>NC_035449.2:172240979-172544104 GCF_002127325.2 Helianthus annuus | reverse complement strand
CAATGCACATACGGAAACTACCATCCTTCTTCTTGACAAACAAAACTGGAGCTCCCCAAGGCGAGAAGCTTGGTCGGATAAACCCCTTGTCTAACAACTCTTGAAGTTGTGTCGACAGTTCTTGCATCTCAGACGGAGCAAGTCTGTAGGGTGCTTTAGCCACAGGCGCAGCGCCTGGAACTAAGTCGATGCGAAACTCCACTTGCCTTTGAGGCGGCAAGCCAGGCAAGTCTTCTGGAAAGACTTCTGGGTAATCCCTCACGACAGGGATGTCTTCGATCTTCGGCTCAGCAGCCTTTTTATCCACGATGTGTGCTAGGAAAGCAACACATCCTTTCTTCAGACACTTCCTTGCTTTCAGACAGCTGATAATCCGCAACGGCGTCTCACGCTTCTCTCCATGAACAACAATGGTCTCACCATCGTCGGTCGAAATACGGATAATCTTCTCGCGACAAACAATCTCTGCTTTGTTACTTGCTAACCAATCCATCCCTACTACCACGTCGAAGCTTCCCAACTGGACTGGTAGTAGATCGAGAGCAAACTCACGCTCTCCTAACTCGATTACGCAACCTCTAATCACTTCATCGGCTTCTACTAACTTCCCATTAGCTAGCTCGATCGAATAAGGAATATCTAACTTACTAGCGGCTAAACCAAGCATGTTCTTAAATTCTAGCGATACGAAGCTATAATCGGCACCAGTATCAAACAAAACAGACGCATAGCGTTGGTTTACAGGGAACGTACCAGTAACAACATTGGGATCCTGGCGCGCTTCCCTGGCCTCCATGTTGAAAACTCTTCCACGAGCTTGGTTTAATTCCGGGCAGTTCCTCTTGAAGTGCCCCTGATCTCCACAATTAAAACACCCGGGCCTCTGCCCGTTTCCACCATTGTTCCCAGCTTGGTGGTTTCCCTGGTTTCGGTTCACGGTGCCTGCTTGGTTAGCACGGTTTCCATTTCCACCCTGATTTCCTTGTGGGCGGTTCCCAGCACCACCACGGTCGTTTCTATTCCCATTTCCTCCTTGGCCTCCCCGGCCAGCATTAGCCCAACAGAAATCTTTCATATGACCAGTCTTCCCACAAGACTCACAAACCCTTAGACTGCAGCAACCAGAGTGATGTTTTTGACATGAGTTGCACTTGGGCTGTGCACCCATGTATCCCCTGCTCTTCTTTCTATCACCAACTGAATCTTGAGCTGGTGCATTCGATTCTCCCTTCTTGACCACCGTCCCGGTGCTTTGCTTGAAACTTGAAAACTTCCGCTTATTACCACTAGATGACTCCACATGAGTCTCCTTTTTCTTGGGTTCAATCTCATCGAACTTGTTTAACCGAATCGCTTCTTCAGTTAAAGCCACACTCAGATCGATGGCTTCTGTGATGGTTGCGGGTTTGGAAGAAGTCACCATACTGATTATCTGAGGAGCCAATCCCCAGATGAAGCGCTCAACCCTCTTAAACTCGGGTGTTACCATATAAGGTACCACGTGAGACAGATCGTGGAATCTCTGAACATATTCCGCTATCTTCGACCCTTCCATCTTTAAGTGCCAAAACTCAGTTTCAAGCTTTTGAATCTCCGCGCGAGAGCAGTACTTCCTTCGCATAAGCTCTTTCAATTCGGCCCAAGACAGGGCGTAGGCGGCGGCTTCGCCTAGCGTTTGCACTTGAAGGTTCCACCAAGATAGGGCTCCGTCTAGAAACAGCCCTGAAATGTAAGTGACCTGCTGGTCGATCGCACATTTGCTCATACGGATGGTGGAATCAGTCTTCTCTGCCCAACGAACGAAGGCTACAGCACCACCCGTGCCGTCGAAGTTTGTGGGCTTACAATCCAGAAACTGCTTGAAGGTGCACCCTGCACATTCGTTTCAATATAGGGACTGCTTTAGTAATTGCTACAGGAGTCCAATTAGACCATGGTACGTCTTAAAGACTTAGGGTTACCATGAGTGGGATTCTGGTTGCCATTGCCATTGGAGCTACTCCAGCTGGGTCCTCCCTGCGATGCAGCATACTGAGCAATCGCGGCAGCAATGATTCCTTGCAGTTCTTCATGAGTCGTGGGCATCGGCTGCGGTTGACGTCTTGGTGCCATTTTCTAAAGTTGCGTACGTCGATTAGGCCATAGAAATCATACGTATATAGTAATAGTAATAGCATATAACATCTCATGTTATCAATATATCACACACAACATCCCATGTCCAACATCCCATGTCCAGATATAAAAATAATCAATCAAGTAAATCAGATATGATGAGAATGCGGCGATTGCATATATATCAAGACCATAAGCATAGTAAGTGTGTTAGTACATCCATCAATCACATAGGGGTTACATCACCCCTGTACAAAATACATCATATCAGTGTTACATACAAACAATACATCACATGTATCAACAAAAATCTGTGTGGTCAAATGGTCTTCAAAAGCTGTGCATAACAATCGCGGCTGTCTCACCGGTGTCTACCCTGGTAACGTCGATGATCTCTAGAATGGTGGTGGTGGTGGAGGATAATGTAGGCGGCGAAAGAGAAGCCAATCCTCCTCCAAGGCCTGCTGGGTGCGGATCACGGATGCAATCTGCTGCTCTAGGATCGAAAGTCGAGCAACAATGTCAGGAGGAAATGATCGAAATGGCTGAGCAGATGAGGATGACGGACCAAGATATGGATAAGGAGGCATCTGAGCTCTCTCGAGCTCCTGCAAACGCTGAGAATGGGAATCATGCTGGTGTACAAATGACATCAAAAGATCCTCTAGGGTATGCCCCATATGAGGTGGATCAACGGGTGGCATAACGGGTAGCGAAGACCAGAAAGAAGGCTCGCTGGCAGTGCCAAAAGGCATAACAGGAAAAGATGAAGTGGATGCTGAAACAGGAGATATCTGAGGCATGACAGGTAATGGCATCGGTACATGGCCAAATGGATGGGCGGAAGAGCCCTCTCCAGGCCCCGCTGGAGGTATGACAGAAGGAATCTGAAACGAGAACTCAGGATGGTGAGCATCCATGCGGTGAGGAGGAAGCGGCGGAACATCCTCGTCAGCCGGTATCCAACCGTGCTGAGCCTCCTCGTCAGGGGGATCCATGTGCTCTGCAAACAGAGCATGCTCGGGCTCAATAGGTAAGGGATCAACAGGAGCTAAAACAGGATCAACGTGAGCAACAACAGGATCAACATGATCGTCATGAGGGTCAACTGGAACGTCAGCGATCGGAGGGTCAACAAGAGGATCAACAACATGGTCAGCATCTAACAAAGGTATATCATCAACAGGAACATCGCCAAGTGGCTGACCCGCCAAAATAGGATCAACAGGAACATCAGCATGTGCCAAACCATGCTCATGTGCGGGATCGAAAGCAGCGGCCTGCTCTGGAGCTACTGCAGGCTCGGGATCGTCAAACGCCATATCAAAGTCAAAGTCCGGATCGATAGGATCAAAAGGGTCGGCAGGGTCAACGGGGTCCTCTACAGGCTGGTCCATATGAACGAACTCAATATCACGGTCTGGATCGAATCCAGGAGGAAATACAGGGTCAGAATCCTCGATATCGTCATGCTCAAAAACAAAGCTCGGCATAGGGGCGGCAGATGACGCCTGGTCAGGATCCGAGTCATGAACGAAAAGCTGCGTGCTCGCCACATGTGATGGGGCAGATGCCACAGACTCAAAGGAGTCTGGAGCTGGAGAATGAACAGGCGAGTCTCCGGCAGGAGCATCGGCGATCATCAAAAGACCGCCAGCGGGCAAAAGAGCTGGGTCAGGATCCTCGTCCTCGTATAGCTCATCATCGAAAAGATCAATATCGTCACCAGCCTCGGCATCAAGCATAAGCTCATAAGCTGGGTAGGATGCAAGAGGAATCGGGGCGGGAATCACAGCGAGAGGAAGATCCGCAGCAGGACCACCAACGATGGGCTCATCGACGCCGTCAGGTAGCGCGAACGGCTGAAAGTCGTCGTCGTCTGTACTAGTAAAATCCGAGGTGTGCACCTCGTGCTCTGATGACATACTCTCGTCTGACTCCATGGGTCGGGGTCCAGTAGTGTCCGAGTCTCCAGTATCTGAGGTGTCCATGAGTCTGTAATACAATCATAAGTATGTACAAATATCAGTAAATCAGGTAATCACACGAGTTACCACATAATAATCACATATTCCTCCTAGTCCCACTAGCCTCCCAGCCTCCCAGACTGTTCTTCCTAGTCCCACTAGCCAACTTTTCCCCAGCCTCCCAGACTGACTCCCTAGTCCCACTAGCAAACATTTCCCAGCCTCCCAGACTGACTCCCTAGTCCCACTAGACAACTACCTCGATCGATTGGATCGAGCCTCGACCTCCCAGACCGAGCCTCAGCCTCCCAGACTGAGCCTAAAATAATAAAATATGCTCAACATTTGTTTATAAAAAGTTTTGGATCTGGACTTAAGTGGTATGCAGAAAAATATTTTCGTGAGAGCCCTAGTGATCATAGTCTAGACTCAAAATGAACCCTAGTTCGCTATGATCAGAGCTCTGATACCAAGCTGTCACACCCTGGCTTTGCGGAAGCGTGGTTAATTTGGTGTGACTTCTTAATACCATAGCTTAACCATAACAAGCTATATGAATTTAAAATCATGCAAAGTCATCCATTGAAAATAAAATTGTCAAACATTGTCTAAATGGGTAAACACCCAACAACCATTACTTGTCTTAAACAGTACAACCACTACCATAATGCAACATAAATAAACATGGTTCAGGGGCTATGGCTTGTCCAGGAAAGAGCCATAAGCCTTGAACCCGGATGACTCTGAATCTAAATGCAGCGGGAAATCCTGCTAAACCGTGCCAGATCCTTAATTCCCTGAAATACATGTAAGTTGAAAAATCAACAATAATGTTGAGCGAGTTCATGCGAAAATGAGTAAATAAACCTTTATCTTTATCAAAAACCCTGGTATGTAGCAAATAAGGAAAAAGAGATCACCAATGGTTTGCAAGGCCATTGATATGTGTAAATGCAAGTAGGAAGGCTCAAACCTAGCAAATTTATGCGTCGGGAACAAAGTCATCCCAAGGTCCGTTCTGCTGGACCTGGGACTGGGCTCGCTACACCCAAATAGATCTACCGCTCCTGCCCCTCGGTCCTACCCTGAGGATTAATGACCTCAAGTTTCCGCCTACCCATTCACATGATCTAAGTAATAACCCTCCTTATGCTAACCATACCATGTATAACATATCCAAAATCATTGTAACATGTATTTCACCCCCGCAGTTTATAAAACTGAAAACAGTTAAGAGAAAAGGGGGACATGAACTCACAGTGAGCGCGTCACAAAATCAAGCAATCCAATATCCAAGTGCTGTGCAACGACCTACATGTGCTAATTCTATTAGACGGATGGCCGTGCTTTAGCTTCATAGTTGATATTTTTGGGAAACGGTTAGACAACCGCTTCGTGTGTATACTTGGTATTTTACTTTCCTTCCCAAGGATGGGGGATTTAAATACATGTGTATTCATATTATCTCATTAAGTCCCACTTAATATATTTTATTTCTTATTCCAAAATATAATTATTTTTCTCAAAAATAATATATTTTCTTTACATAATTCTTTTCCAAAATAATACGTTGACAACATACGTGCTTATGAACACTTCCGAATAAAGCGTAAGTTACGTTTTGGTGATTAAGTGGTAATAGAAATTACCGTTGTAACTTTTATGCTTGTCGTATAAGCGTTTGTATTATTTTGAGTTCGACAAAGTTTGTAAATATTATTTTTACTCTAAAAATAATATTTATACATTTTCACAAAATAATCATAAACAGTGTTGTGAAAAAAAATATATTTATTGAATAAATATTTATCACGTTTATTTTTGTGAAAATCCCACCTCCGAATATTTAATAAAGTCATGGCGAAATATATTTTGTAAATACTTCAAAAATAATTCCAACACTTGTAAATATTCTAGGTGTTGGATTTTTAGAAAATTTCGCCAGAGTTTCCCCTGTAACTGGAGGTGACCACGCTTTCAAGCGTATCATTTTCTTTTACAAAAACATCTCAACAATTTATCAAATCAACCGAAACAATTTTCCAACATGCTAAACAAGTTTTAACACTTCAAATTGTAGATTATTTTGCGAGGTCGTATTACCACACGAACTTGTAATTTTTCCAAGAGTCGTTTTGTAGATCACTTTATATTAGTGGATCTATTCATATAATAACTTAGTCTTGTAAAAACCCCGTTTTTAGAAACAATCACTCTTCACAACTTCCCGACAACTTTTGTGAAAACTCAATATTTTGTCGGATCTTTTATGTACAAGTGTTTCTACACTTGTAGTTTATAGAAAATCATACTTATTCATATCTTACCCATTTTTATAAAAACGTGATTTTCTCGACACCCGGTCCTACGAATATACCACTTGTACATCCGTAGATCGGCTTGTTTTAGATACTATTTTTCATGTCAAAACATTTTTACACAAGTTCATGTTTCCCGTGTGGTGGAGTTTCACCTTTTAACCCTTGTACACAAGAAACAAGTGTATGTCAAGATACGCGATCCGGACAAAGTCGGGTTAAACGATGATGAGAGCCACCACATCGTAGATCGGGCCATATTAATCAACATATTCAAGTACTACGACTTTTACACGCGTTATGTGCTTTTATCCAACGAAATACACGTTTTTGAAGACTTTAAAGTTTCATTTCGCGGGTTACCGACATTCAACCATCAAAAATCCTTTTAACCACTTTAGACACGATTAATAATGAGTTTTAAACGTTATACCTCTAGCTCGGGGCTAGGGAAGATCTATGGCGAAAACTGAGTGGATAATAGCAAACGGTAGAGGTCCTTCGCGTTCCGTTTGTTCCGAGCTCCGTTGTACGTAACCACCGACACTTGTATACCCTTGGAATGTCAAGACTTGAACCGAAAAACGGATGTGAGGGTGGTGGTGATCTCGGCCGAGAGGAGGGAGAGGGAGAGGGAGAGATGTGAAGGTGAAGTGTGTGTTCTTGAGTGTGTGAGAGATGAGTGAATTTATAGAAAAAGTTGCCTCGTTCTTCGCGTAATCTAATTTAATATAATAAAGGACGTACTCCCCGGGTCCCACTAGTTGGCCGATTTCCTTAGGATGTAATGACATCCGGTTCGTTTTCAATCGTTCAGTTACGGTTCAGTTACATTAAGTGCATTAAGTGTGAGGTCTAACCCCGTTAGTTGTTTAATGCATTAGGAAGCGGGTGTTAGGGTAATCAGGGACCCTAACTGGCTCAGAAAAATACCAATATTAATTTTGGCAATATTTTTATGTTCTGGGTATTGTCCGGTTGTTCGGTCGGATAGTAATCCGTTAAAGTGCTTAAGATATCCGTTAAGCGTCATAAATAATATTTTTAGCGACACAATTTATTCTGCAAAGTGTCGGGAATAATTCCTCATATTTTTGGCACTTTATTAATTAGCTAGAAGCTAGTGTGTTGATAAAAGTGCTGTGTTTTGTGCTTAAAGTTCGTTTTAGGCACATCCAAATCTCTATATCTTATTCCTAGAGACGTAATCATACAACCCTTGTATCCCTACACGCACTATGGGTGTAGTAAAATAATTCTGGCTCATTCAGGCCTTTAGAGGCAGTGTTTGCCTGATGCTGGCTATATCAGCATGTTCACTGTGTATCCGTTTAGTGCTACTGTGCTTTTGTGCATCATGTTTGTCACTAAGGTTCAGTAAATAAGTAATGTAGTGACAGGAAAAATTATAGTATGATGCAGACATGTATAAGTATCAACAATCAAGTAGCAGAAATCTCAGTCAAGCACAGTAATTAGGCAGCAATTAATAATTAATTAAGTCGTACGGATACCTGGTTTTGTGAGGGTTGTCACAGAGCAAGAGTATTCAGGATATTCCGATTGTTCGGGATTATCCAGAGGTGTTTCCTGATGAACTGCCTGGGTTGCCTCCAGTTCGTCAAGTCGAGTTTCATATTGACCTTGTACCCAATGCCAACCCGGTTGCGAAGGCGCCTTATCGTCTTGCACCATCGGAAATGCAAGGGTTATCAAAACAACTTCAAGAGCTGTCTGATAAAGGATTCATCCGTCCGAGCTTTTCACCTTGGGGAGCTCCTGTCCTCTTTGTGAGAAATAAATATGGATCTTTTCGAATGTGTATCGATTATCGTGAGCTTAATAAGCTTACCATCAAGAATCGATATCCCCTACCTAGAATTGATGATCTCTTCGACCAGCTGCAAGGTGCTTCATGTTTTTCCAAGATCGACTTACGTTCTGGGTATCATCAACTTCGTATTTTCGAAGAAGATATTCCCAAAACTGCTTTCCGTACAAGATATGGGCATTACGAGTTCACTGTCATGCCTTTTGGTTTGACGAATGCCCCAGCTATCTTCATGGACTTAATGAATAGGGTTTGTAAACCTTATTTAGATAAGTTCATCATTGTGTTCATCGACGATATTCTCATTTATTCAAAGTCTCGAGCCGATCATGAACGACACCTTCGTTTGACATTGGAACTCCTAAGGAAGGAACAACTTTTTGCTAAATTCTCCAAGTGTGAATTCTGGCTTAAGGAAGTTCAGTTCTTGGCTCATATTATCAATGAGAAGGGTATTCATGTAGATCCATCCAAGATTGCTGCAATTAAGGATTGGAATACACCAACGACACCAACAGAAGTTCGTTCTTTTCTTGGTCTTGCTGGTTATTATCGTCGATTCATTTCTAATTTCTCGAAGATCGCGGTTCCGCTCACTGCTTTGACTCAGAAAAATAAGCCTTTTGAGTGGGGACCTAAGCAAGAAGAAGCGTTCCAAACACTGAAACAAAAGCTCTGTGATGCTCCTGTTCTATCTCTGCCTGAGGGAAACGATGATTTTGTTGTCTATTGTGACACGTCGAATCTAGGACTTGGTTGCGTTCTTATGCAACGTGGTAAAGTCATAGCTTATGCGTCTAGACAATTAAAAAATTCACGAGAAGAACTATACGACTCATGATCTTGAGTTAGGAGCTGTAGTTTTTGCACTTAAAATCTGGAGACACTACCTCTATGGAACGAAGTGTGTGGTTTTCACAGACCACAAAAGTCTCCAGCATATTCTCAATCAGAAGGAGCTGAACATGAGGCAACGACGTTGGGTTGAACTCTTAAACGATTATGATTGCGAGATCCGCTACCACCCTGGTAAGGCGAATGTCGTAGCCGATGCGCTTAGTCGAAAGGAACGAGTCAAGCTTCATTCTGTTCAAACCCTATCTGATATTCGATCTCGCGTCCTTCAAACTCAACGATCTTGTGTGATCAAAGACTTATTGAAGTATGAGCTACCGCTCCAACTTGAGCTTAAACTCGAAAGGAAAGACGATGGTTTACTCTATTTTGAGAATCGTTTGTGGATTCCAAATCAGGACGATCTTCGCACCTTAGTAATGGACGAATCTCACAAGTCTCGATATTCTATCCATCCTGCTGCTGATAAAATGTACAAGGATCTTCGTACCCAGTATTGGTGGCCTGGTATGAAGAAAGATGTTGCCTTGTATGTATCGAAATGCCTAACTTGTCTCAAAGTCAAGGCGGAACATCAACGACCTTCTGGTTTGCTTGTACAACCAAAGATACCGGTTTGGAAATGGGAGACCATTGCAATGGATTTCATCACCAAGTTACCGCGTACGTCTAAAGGTCACGATGCTATTTGGGTCGTAGTTGATCGTTTGACAAAATCTGCTCACTTCTTACCAATCCGTGAGGATTTCTCTGCTGAAAAGCTTGCCAAGATCTATGTAGACAAGATTGTATCACGACATGGTGTTCCCTTGGATATCATTTCTGATCGTGATGCTCGATTTTCATCTCATTTTTGGAAGACCATGCAATCTGCTTTGGGAACCCAACTGAATCTAAGCACTGCTTATCATCCCCAAACAGATGGTCAATCTGAGAGGACGATTCAAACCTTGGAGGATATGCTTAGAGCATGCGTGACAGACTTTGGTGGTAATTGGGATTCTCATTTACCATTGATCGGGTTCTCATACAATAACAGTTATCATGCTAGCATTAAGATGGCACCATTCGAAGCTCTCTACGGTCGAAAATGTCGTTCACCTGTCTGTTGGGATGAGACCGGTGAAGCTCAGCTTACTGGACCTGAGATCATTCTGGAAGCAACAGAAAAAATCAAGAAAATTCGCGATAATCTTGTGACAGCTAGAAGCCGTCAAAAGAGTTATGCGGATATGAAACGCAAGCCCGTAGAATTTCAAGTCGGAGACCGTGTCCTACTCAAGGTGTCACCTTGGAAGGGAGTGGTGAGATTTGGAAAGAAAGGAAAACTTGCACCACGATATGTTGGACCATTTAAGAT
Organism: Helianthus annuus; assembly: GCF_002127325.2. NCBI lineage: Eukaryota > Viridiplantae > Streptophyta > Magnoliopsida > Asterales > Asteraceae > Helianthus > Helianthus annuus. The sequence continues at coordinate 172,533,658 of NC_035449.2, read as the reverse complement.
TGTTGAAAGAATTGGAAAGGTTGCCTATCGACTAGAACTACCTTCAGAGCTTGGAAATGTTCATCCGACTTTTCACGTGTCCAATTTGCGAAAGTGTTTAGCTGATGCTGATATTCACGTCCCTCTCGACGAGATTCAAATCGATGAAACGATGCACTTTGTCGAGAAACCTGTGGAGATAGTGGACCGTACATACAAACAGTTGAAAGGCAAACGGATTCATATGGTCAAGGTTCGCTGGGAATCCAAACGTGGCCCCGAGTTTACTTGGGAACATAAGGACCAGATGAAGGAGAAATATCCGCATTTGTTTTCACAAGATTCGTCTAAGTAAAATTTCGGGACGAAATTTCCTAAAGTAGGGGAGACTGTGACAACTATGATTTATAATCATCGTATTATGTAAAACAATGTCCGTTATCAAGAAAACAATATGCTTTGGTGTTATTATGTGTTTTTTTTGGTGTTACTATATGTGCAATTGTGTTTATTAATTTTACAATTTGATTCGATACCAATTTCAAGCTTTAAATTACTTTCTGGAAGGTTATACGCAAACTGGTGCTTAAACGCAATCAGTTTAAAGCAACATACACTCCGGAACTGTGACGTAAGCCAAACATACCCTAAATATCCCTTACATAACTTAGAAATAAGTTTCGAAGGATTCGGTATGGCGAAAACATGTTTACTTGAACTAAAGAACTAATTACGACAAAACTGCGAAACGAACGTTGGTGACCGCTCGGATAATATTTAAATCCCACAAATATTCTATTATGATTAAAATCTTATTTTAATCAGGTTCGTGTTGAAAAATAAATTAAAACGTTTAAAAACGTTATTTTTCAAGTTTAAGCGCGTACCGTGTGTTCCTACGCGACACAGTGCTTATACTGCAAAACGCAGGCAACGCAGCAAACCTAGGAATATGCCAGGAATATGCCAGGTATATGCTAGGAATATACCAGGAATATGCCAGGAACATACCAGGAATATGCCAGGAATATGCTAGGAATATACCAGGAATATGCCAGGAATATGCCAGGAATATGCCAGGAATATGCCAGGAATATGCCAGGAATATGCTAGGAATATACCAGGAATATGCCAGGAATATGCCAGGAATATGCTAGGAATATGCTAGGAATATGCTAGGAATATGCTATATGGAAGGTCTATAAATACCACCATACCATAACTCCGACATTCCACACTCAACACTACACTCCATCTCCTCCCTCCTTCCCCAAATCGGCCGCCATCAACCACCACCCTACCACCGTCATTCGACCTTGTTCCACCCATTCTATTACCATACAAGGGTGCAAAGAGACACACAACGAAGCTTGGTGCGTTCGGAAGTCGAAGGACCGCTCTCGTTTTCTTTTATCCACCACTTTTCTACACTCGAACTCCCCTAGCCTTGTGCTAGCAGTAAGTTCCTTAGATCTTCATCTTGTTCATGTTTTTATGTGGTTAATGATGTTTAAAGACCAAAAGATGTAAATCCTAATGAACATAAACAAGTCCTGAAGTGTAACTAACTAAAGATAGAGTATGGTTAAAGTAGTGTTAAAATGATGAATGAAATATGATATTGCTTGATAAATCTGATATAAATAAGTAATAATCTGCTGTAAGTATTGTTGTGATCGCTAAACATGTTAACGGAATCAATCGAACGCACTTTATGATGATAAAAGACTGAAAACAGCATGCTGATCTGCTTTTCCAGCCACTTTAACTGGCTGTAACTGCATCGTAACTTAACAAAAACTTTATTTTATTAACTCTATAATGTGCTAGTATAAAATATGGTTCTAATGACACCGGAATCGTAATTTTTGGACCCCGTTTACTATTTTTAAAGTGTTTTTCCGTAACAGCAGCTTAAGCTGAAATTTTTCTGCTCAGAATGTGCGTCATGTTTTCAGTCGTAACCTGGATTCTGTGTACAATTAGATCATGAAACTTATACTGTAGATGGTCACTGTTGTCGCCGTGACCCTCCAACTGGAATTACGTCAATCGGACTTGGGATTAATTTTTAATGAATTATTCCGTAGACTGCGGTCAGAAAGTAACAAATCTGACTTCAGTCCGGGAAAATGTATTTTTATAAAATATTGGTAATGAACTAATCCCCTATATTTTTACACATTAATATTTAGTTCGTGTAGGACGTTCTGTAAAAATTTGGGAATTTTTGGAATAAGTTAACCATTTTATTTAAATGTCCGAAAACAGTCCAGTTTCATGTATATTAAAACAGAAGTGACATAAGTAGTAATTGCATGCCAAAGTGTGGGTTTTTGATTTTTAAAATCATTCTTATTTAATCTAGGGCGGATAAACAATTTGAGGGATTGTGTTAACATTTAAAAACGCACCCGAAGGTGAATACATAGTTCCCCTATTTTACTGTTTTCAATTGTTTTGGGGTGATTCATATGTATCAAAACGATTTTGATGTTTTAACGATGGTTTCACAACGAGTAAGATGGTTTATATCAAACTAATAACGATTTCGATAATGTGAACGAGCTTGTTAGTTGTAATTACATAACAAATGACATTCATTAATTTCGGCCAAACCGACCAGTATTAGGTTATGGTACCATAGGATCCGACAAATCCCGTTATCAGACCGGACCCATGGTTATGTGTGGGTTAGGTGGGTAACGACCGAATCTGATGATTGTTAACTTACCCTTTGGTGGTTTGTTAATACGAGAACAAGTGGAACGATGAACGAGTCACAAAGGTTTGAATGTTGTTAACGAGACGACCAAAAGTAGTTTCACAATCTAAAATGAGAATGATTTAAACGACTAAAGATATGTTTAACTAATTAAACGATCTGGGTAAACGATTGGAAGCGATGTCACACAAACGAGGTTTTCTAAACGATATAAACTATACGAATTTTATTATGAAAATGATTTACGATTTGGTTTACGAAAAGCAAATGTTTTGGGTAAAGATTCATGGTCTCGAGGTTTACAAATTATAATCAAACTATTTTGATTCGGTTATTCATTTTACGATACAAATATTTTACAAAAACAAGATTTCTAATGTCGATTAACGAAGTTATACGAGTTATTTCGACATGCAAACTAGCCATGAATCTGACACTCACGCAAAACCTATGTACTCGCCAGCATTTCTTTGCTGACTTTGTTTTTACATATGTTTCAGGTGAAGTTGCTTAGTGTTGACTACGAATAGGAAGCATGCTCACTTAGGACCGGAGAGGCCTTAGTGATTTAATAATGACATTAGTCTATGTTTGATTTGCTTGTTTAACTTAAAACAATGTTTAATATTTAATGAAATGAAACTCTTCGTATCCATGGTTTGAAACAATAATTCTGTTACAACACTCCCCGGCGTTTCCGCCATGATTTGTCGTTTTACGTGGTCGGGGTGTGACAGTTGCTGTATCCACGAAGGACTTTTCGGTGACGATTAGTTCCAACCAAGACGGATCTCTGCGAGATCCACGTGCATTTCCCCTTTGTTGATCATATAACAAAAAGGTACTTCTCTAATCCAGAGATTACAATTAACAAGACCATAAGTAGAGTGGCTCCTCCCTCAGAAACCCTAAGATAAGACACCAACGCCACCGATGGCGTTCCTTTCTCCTGGTCAGGATTCCGAATGTTGTCAACAAATGTAGTCGATTCATGTGATTCCCTGAAGCTGCTGGTGTGTTGGTTAACTCAATGGTCATGGTGTATAACGTTGGAATGGCTGCATTACCTTCGACATACTGTTCTAAGGGCATTCTCCCCTTAGATTTCCATCTGACCATAGCTTGTTCACCATCGAGTTTTAGAATGGAAACTTATTCCTCGCAACCGGCCGGCAGGTTATGCATACGTGGTCGAGGCAAACTGTTCTTGACTGTCACCTTGTTGAGTTCTCGATAATCAGTTCACATACGGGAAGGCTTCTCTTCACGGGTATAGCGAAGGCTCCTTAAAGTGAAAACTAGATCCGATGAAACTCAAGTCCAATAATTCCTGAAGTTGATTGGCCAGTTCCTGCAACCTTCCTGGGGTAAGATAATAAGATGTACTAGTAACAAGGGCTACTTCTGGCATGATACGAATCTGATATCCCACCTGATGATGTGTAGATAACCCTGACAGTTCTTCTGCTAACACTTAGGGGGAAATAACGAATAATTGGTGGATCCTCGATCCTCCTTTCCTTAGCCTTGACATCCGTATCGAGTGTTAACATTGCGGAGTAATCCTTCCGTAGACACTCCTGGCCTTTCTTGCTGAAACAAAGCTAACTGATGTGCCACTCTGACGTGTTAGAATAGATAACGATCCTCCACGAAGAAGAGGGTTTCGTAGAATTATCCCCTCACAGGGCACACCTATCAAGAAAAACAGTAGAAGGTCGGTGTCGAACACTTGTCCCACAAGTTCGTGCTTGCATGCCAACGATCATATGAGGTTTCCATTAGCTTACCACCAGCCGACTCCACAATAGGTTCAAACTCCTAGAAGCATCCAGATCAAACGGAACAGAGACGAAACGGGTTGCTACTCATACTAGCTATCACGGTGTTAAAGTCCTAACGTCGCCCATGCCAACTCTAAATGCCTTTCCAAGAGCATCGTTTCTAGCGTTGCTGGTTTTCATTATTGTTCCCTTGATCGTCGTCCTCTTATCTTAACCACCGCCAATCCGTGATATGGGCACCTTTATTTCCTTACTGAAAGCTAGGGTTACGAGCACCTTGTTGTCGTTGTGACTGCTGACCACAATGTCGTTGCTCGAAACATGCCCTATGATTCTTCACCATCATAGTCCATCTTTTTGCATCCGGAGCCGCGTTCTAAAGCGTTACTCACTGTGCTGGCAGTTACGCATACCACACTAAGGTCAATGATTACCACTTATGCCTCGATTGGCTCGTAGGTGTTGACTCCCATGAGTCGCTCACGGGGGTTAAGGATTCGATTGAAGCCAATTCGCTGTGCTCGTTGCCGGTAATCAGGGTCGTCAAAGTGCTGTGGTCGGTAATGTGCTACGCTCATCCTCCTGTCCGTCGTCGTTGCAAGTAGTTCGAGTAATTCACGGTCTGTCACGACAGTGTTGCAGAAGTAATCACACTTCAGGATCAGAGACGTCAATACATGAGTTTCAGCAAATGAGGAGGAGTAAGAAAGGTATCGATCAATCATTCGATGCTGGGACATCCAACTCAAGGACGTTCGTATAAGCACCTAACATTCTACACGGTTCGCTAGATGTTCAGATGGGTGTTTAGGCAACACTCGACAGCATCGAGTTCCGAAAGAATCCAACGATAAATGAGAAGTTCACGTTTGAGTTTGAGTAGGGGACAATTACTGTTATAGCCCCTATAGGTTTGTTTGTTTCACATTGCTCAAATAGCGAGACGGAACCCCTTTTCCACTTGTTAAGCCTCACTGGGATTCACATGCACCCCACAGTATTATTAAGTGTGTACCCACAATAATATTGTGATTTGCATGCCCATCTCAGCTCCTCCTAACTCATGTCAAATGGTTCCAAAAACTCGGGTAGCAACAAAGAGCATTACGAAGTGTAAGTCGCGAAGGTTTAAGGAAATACCACCCTATCAGTCACATAACACGTGCAAGTGTACATGAATTCATATTGTTATGCTAATCGTGCAATTACATGCAGTATCGTATGTAGGTGTTTACTAGTTATGTAGTACAATGAGTATAAGAGAGACGAACCTTGCAATCTGGAGCTGGGTGTCATGGTCGTATTCCCGTTTTCAGAACTTTCCGATTATCGTCTGGTTTTACAAAAAGACTTTCCCCTTTTTAAAACCAAGTTCACTATAACCAATGGCTCTGATACCAATCTGTCACACCCCCAAAATCCACATGCGGAGTACCACCGCTTGGAGGCGTGACTGACTAGGATCTTAGCCACCAATCATATTGAACTCATGAGTATGTTTAAATAAAACTTTCATTCATTAACAAAAGTATTGCAATGTTACAATATATATCACAGTCTACAGCGGAAGCATACTTAATTCGTTAAGTGTTTATAAACCACATGTAAAAGCTCTCTATGTTGTGTTGCGTTTCCACGTATCTCGACCCATGACCACTCCAGCTTCCCAGATAGCAAGTTCCAGTCATTATGAACCTAAAGACCTGCAAGGCATGTAACAACGAGTCAACAATAAAGTTGAGCAAGTTCACAGTTGGGTGTTCATTTTAAGTTGCTTACGAAAACATAGTTTATCTTTAGTTGGCTTACTTGCTGTGGGGTTTATCCCATAGTTGCAATATGATTAACCGGTTTACCCTGTTTCCCAAACATATCCGTAGTTGGTGGGGGCTTCCCATGTGAATTACCAGTTTACCCTGTTTCCCAAACCTTAACCATAATTAGTGGGGGGCTTCCCCTGTGAACCACTAGACCATACCATATCGACTACTAACGAAATATAAGTGGTGCCCTACATCAGTGTCTATCATCACTGACAGTTTGCCATAGTCCATTAGTACACGCCTGTTCGAACGACACGGTGTGAGGTTTGTTAAACCTAATAGCGCTATTAACTAATGACCCGCTCGCCATCAGCCTCGGCGATTAAGTCGATACAAAGAGGAGGGACTTCATGATAGAGTTTTGTCTAGTAAGTTGAGGTTGTTGTCGTACCCAAGGAGGACGAACGTACGTAGTTCTACCCAAGGAGAATACGCAGGAGTTATAGTGGCATCCTACCCAAGGAGGATGGCCTTACATATCCTACCCAAGGAGGATATGTAGTTTCCGTTTTAGTTTATTAACCCATTCCCAAACCACCGGGAATCCCATGCCTTGTAGAAAGTGTGAACTCACCTCGGTTTGCTCGGTATGCTTAATTACTTGTGCACAATTAATTCAGTCAAAGCCTATAGTTTGCACGTATACTCAGTCAGCTCAAACTCGTAAAGATTTCGCATGCAATCAATGTCACACCCCGACCACGTAGGACAACAAACCGTGGCGGAAACATCGGGGAGTGTTGTAACAGAAGCAATCGTTTCACAACCATGGATACAAAAAGTGTTTCGTTTTATTGATAATGTTAAGCATTGCATTGTCTTAACATAGAATAAACAAGTTTTATATTGTCTATCATAGTTATTATGTCACTAAGGCCTCGTCCAGATCCTATGTGACGCATGCATCCTAGCAGTCATTCAAGTATCAACACCTGAAACATATGTAAAAACTTAGTCAGCAAAGAAATGTTGGCGAGTACATAGGTTTTATAGGAGTGTCGAATTCATGGCTAGTTTAAGTGTTGCAATACTTCATTAAAAACTTTGTTTTGAAAAGAGTATAATATTGCAACTTAATTGACCATCTCGAATCAAGCGGGTCATAGTTTATAAAACCTCGTAGCCATGATTCTTAACCCAAAAACCTTTGCTTTAGAACACCAACTTGTAAAACATCTTGTAAAAACTCGTATAGTTTATATCTCTTAGAAAAACATCGTTGTGTGATATCGTTTCAAAATCGTTTACCCAAGTGAACTAAATAACGCCACGATATGTAATATGATGAAAACACTTATATATAAGAAGTACCATGGGCGTATCTACCATGTTTTCACCACATTACACCCGTCTCGTTATCTAAACACTTAACCAATAACCAATCGCTTATCGAAATCGTTTAACATCGTTTCCAAGTCGTCCCCAAATCGTTTACTTGTTTCACCTCGTGTATCTCGTTTCAAATCGTTTAACTTGTCCCAAAATCGTATTCGTTTTAATAGTGAACTACTTTTGGTCGTCTCGCTAACAACATTCAAACCTGTGTGACTCGATTATTGTTCAACTCGTTTTCGCATTAACAAACCTCCAAAGGGTAAGTTAACAATTATCAGATTCAGTCGTTACCCACAACCCCCACACATAACGATGGGTGCGGTGCAATAACGGGATTTGTCAGATCCTATTGTACCATAACCTAATACTGGTCGGCTTGATCAATGTTAATGAATGTCATTCGTTATGTAATTACAACCAACAAGTCGTGTACACCTTATCGAAATCGTTATTAGTTTTGTATAAACCACCTTAATCGTTATTGAAGTCATCGTTTAAACCTTGAAATTCGCTTTGTACATATGAATCACCCCAAAACAAGTGAAAACAATAAAATAGGGGAACTATGTACTCACCTTGGGTGCGTTTTTAAATGTTAACACAATCCCTCAATTGTTTATGCGTCCTAAATAAAGTAAGGATGATTTTTAATATTCAAAATTCACATAAATACCGAAGTTTCTCCGATACTTAGAATTTTCACATAACTTTGAGTTTTCTCGAAAAGTTATTATTTTTGATTATTTTGGTGTATTTGTATATATACATATACTCAAGCGTAATTGGCATAATCTTGTCAACACTAACACATCATCATACACATATTGTAAAACACATAGCACATTGTGACACACTAAATTTACTTATGAACAACCCATTCTAGTTATGTTGAAACACACTTATTTTAGCGTTTCGGTAACATTTTTGAGCGTCGGGAGCCACGTATGACTAACCAAACACAAAGTAAACTTAACATAAGTTAAAATACGTATTTTTATACCAAAAATACCAGTTTGGTTACTGATCTAAAACAGTTTTGTAAAAGTCCTCCGAAAAGGCGATTTTTAACCGTTTTACCGCATAGTTTTGCATCAAACGTTTCCCGAACCATCCCAAATCGAATCGACTTGAAATTTTTACACAACCCATGTTATTTACTGAATAAAATAATGGTTATACTCACAATAGTGAAGGTCTTAAATAGAGCATATAAATCATGCAAATTTCACATATTTTATCACTTTTTAAGCTATATGTACAACATGCAATGCTACCAAACCTATGTCAAAGTTTTATGCCATTATATTACACCAAATAATGTTATTTTTAGTGTTTATAATCTGTTCAAAATCACTTTTGTCATACAACCATTTTTTTATCACTTCTTGAGCTTTAAATCAACATATTCCTTCATGTACAAGTGTCTAAAGCACACTATCATATCATCATCTTTTCATATGAGTTTAGATGCATCAAACATGTGATTTATTCATGTTTACTTGCTGATTTAATTGATCATTTATCATATCTTGCACAAATCATCAAATACTTGCATTTTTAACTATATTCAAGAACATGCAACAACATAAACAAGTACTTAACAAGAAAATCAAACTTCAAGACTCATACATGTCACACCCCCAAAATCCACCTGCGGATAACGCCCGCTTCGGGGGCGTGACTGACCAGGATCCAGCCACCAATTATACTGAGCATTAAATTAATAGTAGAAATATTTAATATCCGAAGTAATTAACAACATTAGAGTTTAGATTCGGTAATTGGTTTAACAAAACAGCGGAAGCATAAACCAAAACAGTTTTAAAGACAGTTCATTGATCAAAACAGTTATCCCAACACACGGGTTTGACGAACACTACACATCCCCAAGCAGCAGCTCCTGAATCATTGGTTACCTGCAAAGCATGCAGTAAGGGGTCAACAATAATGCTGAGTGAGTTCACTAGTTGTCCAGTTTTAATTACCAAAAACTTGTTTCACCGGTTAATTTACCCGTTTATACATGCCCTGGGGAGCTACCCCAAAAGTTAGCGACTAAACTGTTTTTCCAATACCGAACACTAGGTAACCGTTGCGTATCCGCAGGATGCCCCGATGTCAATGTTCTATCATCATTGACGGATTTCTGAGTCTATTAGTTCACGCCCGTCCCAAACCAGGGCACGGTGTGAGGCTGGTAAACACCTAAATAGCGCTATCAACTAATAACCCGTTCGCCTAACCCGGCGACTAATCGGTATTTGTAGTAGGGACTTGAGTGATAGAGTTTCGTTTAGTGCCGTTAGTTGCAATCCGTATAAACAGTAATTAACCAAAAGGTTTCCCAATACCCGGGAAGGAAAAGTAAGTTTTGTTCCCAATAACTAGGGATGGTATGTAAATGGTATCCCCTTTTACCAGGGGATAGGGTTGTAGTCTCGTGTCCCAAACCACCGGGACGCATGCTTTTAAGTTGTGAACTCACCTTGGGTTGCTCGGTAGGTTTAGGTTACTTGTCAATCACGTTGGTCACCACGTCCTAACATGGTTACTGGTATAGGTCAGGTTCGGTATACAAGCATTCACGTAAAACACATACTTGGCACGTAACACACATATAAATAAACAGTCGTTGGGTTATTGGGCCGGCCTAAACAATTAAGCAGTCACAGCAACACATAATCCAGTCAACAGATAGCCCAAGTTATACACATATGGGCCCAATAACCAAAATGAACAGCCCACTCGCAACCAGCTGGTCTCGAGTCGCAACCAGGTGGTTTCGGCTTGTCACGTTATGGTTGCGAGTCGTAACCGTGGTCTCGAGTCATCATGCTGTGGTTGCGAGTCGCAACTGACGTAGTCTCGAGTCGCAATCTTGTGGTTTCGAGTAGTCATGCAGTGGTTGCGAGTCGCAACTACGTGGTCTCGAGTTGTCTTGCCTTGGTTGCGAGTCGCAACGGTGCGGTTGCGAGTCGTAAGCTGTCCCTTTCACGTACACGTGATGATGCAGATGCAACAGTCCGAAATTGTACCATGTACTCAGACCCAGATTAGGAAACAACCAATAAGGTTTCACTAACACTTTTTCCTAATCTGATTACTAGTAAAGATAGATCAAACTTTGCCATTTTTACATCTTCAAGTCATATTCAAACAAGTTCATCTTATGTTCATCATTTTCTAGGGTTTTCATATCAACATAATCATATATTTATGAACCAAAATCACATGTTTTAGCAAGATCAACATGCAAGACATACATTATATCCGAAATCTTAAGTTTAACATCATTATTTTACAAGGAAACAATGAAGCATAGTATGGTTAGGCATTATCATTCTTAAACTACCATTTTCTTAAACATGTTACCAAATATTGTCAAACTTTACAAATCAACCTAAGAGTCATGCATAATCATTCTAACCAAGCATTTCTAGTTCATACAACAAACATAAATCTCATGCACATAGTAACAACACTAACCGGTTGTGAAGAAGGAGGATGAGCCGAAAGAAAGGAAGGAAATGAGAGAAGATGAAGTGTCCGAGTGATAGTCTTGACCGAGTTTCTTGTCCGGGATCCTTGCTTGAACCGAAAAGAGAAGAAGAGTGGTGTTGTTGTTGAAGGTTTCTAGTTGAGAGAAAAATAGGAGGAGTGTGTGTTTGTGTGTTTGTGTAAAGTGAAGGAAAGTGGGGAAGGTGGGGTATATACCAAGGGATGTTTCGGTTTGGGCTTGGGGTTTCGGCCCAAGCCGGTTACGGCCCAAAGGCCCACTCGCAACCGCCCGGTTGCGAGTCATGGTCTCGACTCGCATACATTTATATATAATACGTACATTCAACACACAATAAGCAAATAAAGATCACGTTTTCATTTAATAATAATTACATACACAAAATATTACAAGGTGTTCGTTCGGAAAAACCTCGAGTGTCACATTATCCCCAAGTTTTAAGAACTTTCGTCCCGAAAGTTGAAGCAGCCACTGCCAAGCTAGCGTGTTTTAACGGGGTGTCACATCATCTCCCCGTTAGTTTGGAATTTCGTCCCGAAATTCGGTTGTAGCTTCAGTGCTGGGGTTTCCGTTTGGGAATAACTGGGGATACTTGGACTTCATCTGGTCCTCCCGCTCCCAGGTAAACTCTGGGCCGCGACGTGAGTTCCAACGAACTCGAACAAAAGGTATTCTAGTGCTCTTGAGGACCTTAACATCCCGGTCCGTGATTTCGACAGGTTCTTCGACGAATTTCAACTGTTCGTCGATCGTGAGTTCCTTCAGAGGAACTACGTGCGTCTCATCTGACAGACACTTCTTCAGATTCGACACATGGAAAACGTTGCGAACTGCACCGAGTTCTGCTGGTAAGTTCAGTCTGTAGGCCACCTTGCCTATTTTCTCAAGGATTTCGAAAGGTCCAACGTACCGTGGGTTGAGTTTGCCTCGTTTACCAAAACGAACCACACCCTTCCAGGGTGAAACTTTGAGTGATACCCGCTCCCCAACCTGGAGCTCAAGTGGTTTCCTGCCCTTATCGGCGTAGGCCTTCTGACGGTCACGAGCGGCCGCCATGCGTTGTCGTATTTGAGCAATCCGCTCAGTAGTGTCTACCACATGTTCTGGACCAGTGATTTGACCATCCCCCACCTCTGCCCAACAAAGAGGTGACCGGCATTTACGTCCGTACAATGCCTCAAACGGAGCAGTTTTAATGCTGGTGTGGTAGCTGTTATTATACGAGAATTCCACGAGTGGCAGATGCCTTTCTCAGCTGTTGCCAAAGTCGTTTACACAAGCGCGAAGCATGTCTTTTAATGTTTGCATAGTGCGTTCGGACTGCCCGTCCGTCTGTGGGTGATACGCTGTGCTCATATCTAAACGTGAGCCAAAAGACTTGTGCATTGCTTGCCACAGTTCCGAAGTAAAACGTGCATCTCGATCAGAGATGATAGAGGTGGGCACCCCGTGCCTCAAAACAACTTCCTTGAGGTGTATCTTCGCCAGAGTGGAGAATTTTATCTGTTGTCTTTGATTGCCAAGAAGTGTGCGGATTTCGTGAGTCGCTCCACGATCACCCAGATAGTATCGTTTCCGCGCTGTGATCTAAGTAGGCCAGTAACGAAATCCATGGAAATTTGCTCCCATTTCCATTGTGATATCTCTGGTTGTTGGAGTAGGCCTGAGGGTTTCTGATATTCCGTCTTGACTCGCGTACAAGTCAAACACTTGCTGACGTAAGTTGCTATGTGGGCCTTCATGCTAGGCCACCAATACGTAGTCTTAATATCGTGGTACATCTTTTCCGAACCAGGGTGTACTGAGTAGCGAGATTTGTGCGCGTCATCCATCGCAAGTTCTCGTAAGTCGCCATAGAGTGGGACCTAAATGCGTCCTGTTACATAATAAGCACCGTCTTCCTTCTGTTCTAAGCGTTGCCTTGACCCGCGTAGGGCTTCAGCTCTAACGTTCTCTGGTTTCAGTGCTCCTATCTGAGCAGCTCGTATTTGCGAAGGTAGACTAGAATGGATCGTGAGTTGTAAAGCTCTTACGCGCTTAGGCGTAGTGTCCTTCCGACTGAGGACATCTGCCACTACATTGGCCTTGCCCGGGTGATACCTGATAGAGCACTCGTAATCATTCAGCAGTCCGACCCATCGTCGCTGTCGCATATTCGGTTCCTTCTACTTGAATATGTGTTCTAAACTTCTGTGGTCGGTGTAGATGGCGCACTTGGTTCCGTATAGGTAATGCCGTCATAACTTAAGTGCGAAGATCACTGCTCCCCGTTCCAAATCAAGCGTTGTGTAGTTCCTTTCGTGCGTCCTAAGTTGTCGAGAGGCGTAAGCAATAACCTTCTCGTGTTGCATCCGTGTGTACTGGGACCCTGATTCGAAGCATCATGGTATACCGCTAGATCACCCGTACCCTAGGGTGAAGATGATGCTCAGTGCATTACAAAGTTGGGATTCGAAAGCTGAAAAGACGTCCTCCTGTTTTGGTCTTTCACGAACACAACACCCTGCTGTGCCAACGAGACTTAAGCTGTGCGACCTTCGAAAATCTTGTGATTAAGCTGCGATAGTATCTAGTGGGACCAAGAAACTCCCGTATCCTCGAAGGGATCTTTGATGTTGATCAGTTCCTAACCAAATGGATCTTAGCGAGATCCATGTGTATTCCCACTTCGTTGTTTGATAAAAAGAAAATGTGTACTTCCCGAATCCTGAAGTCATACTTAGGTAGACTTCGCACGTAGACGCTCCTCCCCTAGAAGCTCTACAATGGAATACAAGGGTTGCTCAAGGTGCCCCTTTCTCCTAGAAGTGATTCAAAACGTACTAGATAAACACAGTTGCAGTGTGATCCATAAGCAGCCGGTGGGTTGTTCACCCCAAAAGGTCATGGAATAATTCATCCGGTGTCTCCTGGAAATGGCCTTATTGCGTTCACTATGCCGTTTTAGGAACATCCTCCCTTTGGACTTCCATCTGATGTTAGTTCGTTCGCTACTCATTCTTCACATAGGAGCATGACCCATGTAACTGGCCAACAGGTTGTCAATACAGGATCGAGTCAAACGGTTTTGGGCTGTCACCTTGATGAGCTCTTAATAGTCAGTATACACACGAAAAGGCTCATCTTCCCTAGGATAAGTGGGGCTCCCCCAAAGCGAAGAACTAGACCCTACAAAACTCCTGTCCAACGGTTCCTATAGTTGCTTTGATAGATCTTGCGACCTTCCTGGCGCAAAATGGTAAAAGTACAAGTAATCAGGGCTGCCTCAGGCGTGAGATCAAACTGAGATTCCGCCTAACAAATTTTCGGAAGAAAAACTGAATGTTCCTCGGATAGCACGCCGAGAGAAACAACGAACAACTGGTGGATCCTCGTTCCACTTTTCCTTAGCCTTAACATCCGTAGCGGTTGCTAACACAGCGGAGTAATCCCTCTGTAGACACTTCTGGCCTTCACAGCTGGAATGGCGCTAACTATTGAACTACTCTGATGCTTTAGAATAAATGCCGATCCTCCACACAAAGTTTTCTCCTCACTGGGTATATTCGCGTGATTCCTGGGTAACCAATTCACACTAACTACTGCGTTGTAACCACCGAGTGTGGTAGAAGGAAGGTCGACATTGGACACTCGTCCCACAAGGTCGTGTTTACATCCTAACGAACTTTTGAGATTCTACTTGACTTGCCATCAGTCGATTCCGCATCTGGTTCGGTTTTAAGAAGTATCAGGGTCAAGCAGAATAGAGATGAAGCAAACAACTACCCATACAAGCTACCATGTTGCTACTATGCCTGGCGTCGCCTGCGTCAACCCTAAATGCCCTTCCATGAGCATCATTTCCAATGTTGTTGACCTTGATGTTGTCGCGACTGTTGTTTCTAATGTTGCTTGAAATGGTGCGCTACGATCCTTCACTGACAAGTCCATCTTGTCACGTTTCCGTGCCGCGTCCCAAGGTGTACTTATTGAGCTGGCCGTTACGCGTTTCCGCACCATTGTCAATTGTCATCGCTTATGGCCCGACTGATTCGTAAGAGCTGGCTCCTATGAGCCGCTGACTAGGGTTAAGGGTTCGATTGGAGTCAATTCGCTGATGCTCGTTGTCGGTGACTAGGGTCGTTCAAATGCTGAAGCCAGTAAGGTACTACGTCTATCCTCTTGACTGATTAATACACGGTATGTTGAGATAGTGTTGCAGGAGTGATCGCACTTCGGGATTTAAGACGTCAACACGTTAAGTTCCAGCAAGCGAAGAGAGGTGAGAAGGATATAGACCAATCATTGTTGTTTCAACATCCATCCCGGGGATGTTCGTACAAGCACCTAATGTTCTACACAGTTCGCTAGGCGTTCATATGGGTGTTCAGGTAATACTCGATAGCATCGAGGTTCGAAAGGGGTGCAGTGAGAAGTGAAAAGATCGTGTTCGAGTAGGAGACAATCACTGCTACGGCTCCTATGGACTGTTGTGTTTCTCATCATACAAATAACGAAATGGAACCCCTTTTTCACTTGTTAAGCCTCACTGGGACTCACATCCACCCCACTATATTATTATGTGTGCACCCACAATAATATTGTGATTTGCATGTTCATCTCAGCTCCTCTTAACTCATGTCAAATGGTTCCCCACACTCGAGTAGATTTCAAAGAGTATCAAGTAGTGTAAGTCATGGAGGTTTAGGGAATTACCACCCTATTAATCACATGATACGAGAATGTGTACATGAATTCATTTTGGTGTGCTAACGTGCAATCACATGCACTATCGTATGTGGGCGTTCACTAGTTAGGCATACTAGTACGTATAGCGAAACAGGAAACATAAAGTAAGCAAACAAGTAAACACTGGTCCGAGCTATGAGGTTAAAAGTGTTGAGCCTTGTACTTGGAGTGTAGTGTCGTCACGAGTCACGGGTTATAGTCTGGTTTTCTCCAAAAAGATTTTCCCCTTTTTAAAACCAAGTTCACTATAACCAATGGCTCTGATACCAATCTGTCACACCCCCAAAATCCACCTGCGGATAACGCCCGCTTCGGGGGCGTGACTGACCAGGATCCAGCCACCAATTATACTGAGCATTAAATTAATAGTAGAAATATTTAATATCCGAAGTAATTAACAACATTAGAGTTTAGATTCGGTAATTGGTTTAACAAAACAGCGGAAGCATAAACCAAAACAGTTTTAAAGACAGTTCATTGATCAAAACAGTTATCCCAACACACGGGTTTGACGAACACTACACATCCCCAAGCAGCAGCTCCTGAATCATTGGTTACCTGCAAAGCATGCAGTAAGGGGTCAACAATAATGCTGAGTGAGTTCACTAGTTGTCCAGTTTTAATTACCAAAAACTTGTTTCACCGGTTAATTTACCCGTTTATACATGCCCTGGGGAGCTACCCCAAAAGTTAGCGACTAAACTGTTTTTCCAATACCGAACACTAGGTAACCGTTGCGTATCCGCAGGATGCCCCGATGTCAATGTTCTATCATCATTGACGGATTTCTGAGTCTATTAGTTCACGCCCGTCCCAAACCAGGGCACGGTGTGAGGCTGGTAAACACCTAAATAGCGCTATCAACTAATAACCCGTTCGCCTAACCCGGCGACTAATCGGTATTTGTAGTAGGGACTTGAGTGATAGAGTTTCGTTTAGTGCCGTTAGTTGCAATCCGTATAAACAGTAATTAACCAAAAGGTTTCCCAATACCCGGGAAGGAAAAGTAAGTTTTGTTCCCAATAACTAGGGATGGTATGTAAATGGTATCCCCTTTTACCAGGGGATAGGGTTGTAGTCTCGTGTCCCAAACCACCGGGACGCATGCTTTTAAGTTGTGAACTCACCTTGGGTTGCTCGGTAGGTTTAGGTTACTTGTCAATCACGTTGGTCACCACGTCCTAACATGGTTACTGGTATAGGTCAGGTTCGGTATACAAGCATTCACGTAAAACACATACTTGGCACGTAACACACATATAAATAAACAGTCGTTGGGTTATTGGGCCGGCCTAAACAATTAAGCAGTCACAGCAACACATAATCCAGTCAACAGATAGCCCAAGTTATACACATATGGGCCCAATAACCAAAATGAACAGCCCACTCGCAACCAGCTGGTCTCGAGTCGCAACCAGGTGGTTTCGGCTTGTCACGTTATGGTTGCGAGTCGTAACCGTGGTCTCGAGTCATCATGCTGTGGTTGCGAGTCGCAACTGACGTAGTCTCGAGTCGCAATCTTGTGGTTTCGAGTAGTCATGCAGTGGTTGCGAGTCGCAACTACGTGGTCTCGAGTTGTCTTGCCTTGGTTGCGAGTCGCAACGGTGCGGTTGCGAGTCGTAAGCTGTCCCTTTCACGTACACGTGATGATGCAGATGCAACAGTCCGAAATTGTACCATGTACTCAGACCCAGATTAGGAAACAACCAATAAGGTTTCACTAACACTTTTTCCTAATCTGATTACTAGTAAAGATAGATCAAACTTTGCCATTTTTACATCTTCAAGTCATATTCAAACAAGTTCATCTTATGTTCATCATTTTCTAGGGTTTTCATATCAACATAATCATATATTTATGAACCAAAATCACATGTTTTAGCAAGATCAACATGCAAGACATACATTATATCCGAAATCTTAAGTTTAACATCATTATTTTACAAGGAAACAATGAAGCATAGTATGGTTAGGCATTATCATTCTTAAACTACCATTTTCTTAAACATGTTACCAAATATTGTCAAACTTTACAAATCAACCTAAGAGTCATGCATAATCATTCTAACCAAGCATTTCTAGTTCATACAACAAACATAAATCTCATGCACATAGTAACAACACTAACCGGTTGTGAAGAAGGAGGATGAGCCGAAAGAAAGGAAGGAAATGAGAGAAGATGAAGTGTCCGAGTGATAGTCTTGACCGAGTTTCTTGTCCGGGATCCTTGCTTGAACCGAAAAGAGAAGAAGAGTGGTGTTGTTGTTGAAGGTTTCTAGTTGAGAGAAAAATAGGAGGAGTGTGTGTTTGTGTGTTTGTGTAAAGTGAAGGAAAGTGGGGAAGGTGGGGTATATACCAAGGGATGTTTCGGTTTGGGCTTGGGGTTTCGGCCCAAGCCGGTTACGGCCCAAAGGCCCACTCGCAACCGCCCGGTTGCGAGTCATGGTCTCGACTCGCATACATTTATATATAATACGTACATTCAACACACAATAAGCAAATAAAGATCACGTTTTCATTTAATAATAATTACATACACAAAATATTACAAGGTGTTCGTTCGGAAAAACCTCGAGTGTCACAATACACACATATATATATGTACGGTTATACATACATATATATCACCACCATTTTTTTTATTTGATTCAAGACCCATTTCTTTTTTTTTTAGATTTCAAGTTTAGTGAAAATTCCAAGATTCAAGAGAAACTTCAAATCATCAAGAACAACCAAGAATCAAAAGTATGATTTTAACATAAGTGTTATACCTTCAAGATTCAAGTAGGTTGTGGGATGAGATTTTAATGATAGAAAGCTTGAAATCACTTGAATACACCTTGGAAACTCCTTTGATTCTTCATAATCACTTGAAATATGCTTGGAAAGGGACTTGAATGTGATGAACAAAGCTTGAAGAAGATGAAGATAGAGAGAGAATAGGGTGGACGGTCATGAGGGAGGAGAGAGAGAGGAGTTTAAGTGTTGTGAAGATGTTGAGTGATCTTGTGGGATTTATAAGGATCTTAGGAAGATATGTAAAAGATTTACTAGAGATTTCTTGTACCCACAAAGATCATATATGATATTTTGAGATCTTGCAATATTTTTTTTTATGGGGCCACCTATATTGTGACCGAAAATTCATAAGGGGGGAGGGGGTCCATGTGTAATTTTGATGGTATAATAGATAAAAACAGGTGTTTAACTGGATACCGGGTAGTTTATCTACCGTATATATCCCGGTTTATGGCGTTCTAAATTATTTTTATTATTCTATAAAAATAGTCTTGCCAAAATATTACTGAAATAAATTTCAGTTGTCAAGGTTGGATGCGTTGTCTGCGTTTTGCAGTATAAGCACTGTGTCGCGCAGAAACACGCGTTACGAGCTTACACTTAAAAAAAATAACGTTTTTAGGCGTTTCAATTTATTTTTCAACACAGACCTGATTAAAATAAATTTTTAGTCATAACATAATATTTTTGGGATTTAAATATTATCCGGGCGGTCACCAACGTTCGGTTCGCAGTTTTGTCGTAAACAGTTCTTTAATTCAAATAGTCATGTTTTTGCCATACCGAATCCTTCAAAACTTATTTCTAATTTATGTAAAGGATATTTAGGGTATGTTTAGCTTACGTCACAGTTCCGGAGTGTATGTTGCGTTAAACTGATTGCGTTTAAGCACTAGTCTGCGTATAACCTTCCAGAAGGTGATCTAAAGCTTGAAATCGGAATCGAATCAAATTGTAAAATTGTCAAACACAAATACATATATATTAACACTAAAACACATTGTTTTATTGATAATCACCATTGTTTTACATCGTACAGAGATTACAGAACACAGTTGTCACAATCAACATCACAGAGTGTGTTTGGCAATTAACATTATGTATACACAAACTGTTAGTCAATCCATACAAGGTTCCAAGTTACATGCAAGTTCCTTGACTAATTTAACATGTTTAACAGAGTTAACATATTTTAACAGAGTTATCATACTAACCAACACAATCATCATCTTGGCAGCAAGGATCATCTGAAACTCTATGTCACCTAACATCACAATCACTATTCAATTTAAGTTAAGTAACTAAGTCATTCTGCCATTGATCATCATACAATTCGAAGTCATGCAATTCACATCACACACAACACATGCTATCTCACTGATCTGCTAACATGGCATTCTAATGAAAGTCCTAGTTTCATCGTCAACAGGTCATGACGAAAAGGATAAGTTTCGTCGAGGGGAGTGGTAACGAAACACTTCATGTTCACACTCATGGCGAAACAGCCATTGAGTTTCGTTGACCTCATCCCTGTGATGGATCAGTTTCATGCATCAAACCCTAGTTATTAGTTCATCATCATCAATTACGCAACATCGGAACCCTAATTATCTCTAACAGTTACTTAGTCCATCACCATTAACATGCATAACAAGCAATACATGATTTGTAACCTCAAACAAAAACATGAGCAGTACACATAAGCGAGATCAACCACAACATCCGATTAAATACAATAGATCAACATCAGGCATCAACCCTAACTACTATCAATTTTATCATTCGTTCATCACATACTAGATTATTAGATTCATCATTCACAATCTCCTATATCATCGATCATTATCACAAGTCATGAAATCCTACCTAGAAGGCATTGGACAGTAACAAGATAAAGTATTCTATACACTAACCGGTTACGAGACGAATTAGCAAGGATCCGAGAGAGGTGATGGTTGCCGTCGCAAAGAGAGAGAATTCTAGGGTTTCTAATTGGCCAGTTATGTGACGAACATAACAGTTCCATGTAACATATACTCACTTAAGTGTACTGGGACCTTAATGGGCTTCGACGAATTTCTGGGCCGGCGAAACGCTGTGTTTCATCGAGACGAAGACAGCGAAACACTCCCTATTTCGTCGAAGTGGTTTATGGCGAAATTGTAATTGTTTCGTCGGGTTGTTTTGTCGGGTAAAGCTCCGAATCTCAAACAGTTTACAAGTTCTACAAGTTCATGTAACCAAACACACACTTTGATTACATTAAATAGGTAACATATCAAATAAACATCTCAACATATAATCCAACGTGTAAAATTTCAAGGAAAACAAGTCGTGTAAGTAAACAACTAAACCATTAACGTGCAATTAAAATGAAGGTGGAATCTTGGAAACTCGAGTTGTCACATTATCCCCAACTTGAGAGAAATTTCGTCCTAAAATTTAGCATGCGGTTACTGAGGAAGCTAGTTAAGTTGCGTGGTTTACTGGTTTTCCTGGGGTGTCACACAGAAGACCCAGGGTACAAGCACCCACCCTTCCAGTTTGCATGTGTTCACATTATTTAGCCAAACTTTGACGAGATTTTGAAAACTTTGAAGGTTCAAAACCTAGTAATCAATCATCCTAGAACAGATGATTAGTTTTCAAGATGGAAACGAAATTTGTGTTCTTATTGTGGTTGTCACCTAAGAATAAGTGACAATATTGTTTTAAAACTAAACACAACATAACTTGTCTTAGAGTCCTAGGAAGGTTATAGTCTAGGTCAAAGAATTACTAATAACCTAATTCCCTATAACCATTGGCTCTGATACCAACTTTTCTGTCACACCCCGACCACGTAAAACAACAAAACGTGGCGGAAATGTCAGGGAGTGTTGTAACAGAATCATTGTTTCACAACCATGGAATAAATAATTTTGTTTTATTGAATAAATGAACTTATTGTTTTAATACAATCAAATAAGTACAACTATTATTTTTCAACTTTTAAAGTCGCTAAGGCACGAGTCCATCCTAAGTGTAGCATATATCATCAATCATCACAAAGCAGCACCTGAAACATGTGTAAAAATAGGTACGTCAGCATAAAAATGCATGTGAGATACATAGGTTTTATTGTATTTAGGATTCATGACTTATGAGTTTAAAGAAAAAGTTTTAATAAAACTAGTCATGATCCTTGCAAAAGGTTTTTTTTATAAATCATTTAGAAGAAATCAGATGTTATAAAATAATAATACATAGGAAATTAAATAAGTAAGTAAAATAAGTTTGTATAAAAATATATAGTTTGAAAAATAATATTTTGATTAAAAAATTCATAGTATATATAAAAATATACTTTGGTTTAAGAAAGTTGATGTAGGACCGATTTTGACGCCGCTCGATTGCGTAACGAACGTTCGACGTGCGGAATCTGTGAACGTGCTTGACCGAACACACAATAACATACTAGAACCGTGATTTTATTGAAGAATATGACATGTACGATACAAAAATCACGTGGAGAGTACTTTCTCTCTCTAGACTTGAATCACCAAATTCACAAATGAGCAAAAAAGTCTTAAACTTTAAATCTAAGGCTCCTATTTATAGGCCTTCGAATTAACGAGACTTCTCATTAATTACCAAAACGCCACCTTGCTAATTCTATCTAAATATTACAATAAGACTTGATTTCTTCGGTTTCTCGCTACGGCTCGAATTGACGAAGGCGATAGACATTAATGCACTAATAATCTCCCCCTTGGATATTGCCGCAGTCAATCTCGTAGCGTCTTGTCTTTTTCTCTTTCACGAACAGAATCCTCGTGGATCTGTCTTTAGCTTCAATTGCTCTCCCTCTTGGTAGTCTCTTTCTTCAGGCTCCCCCTTTCGTTAAGCTTCCATGCTTTTAGGATCGACGCCTGGCTTTCCGTATAACAGAATCAGAAACCTGCACATCTCAACCTCTCGTAAGACAAAATAATTTTGACTCTAAAAGAATTCACTCAAAATTCTCAAACATATAACACATGATATTGTGATTCAAATTAATGAATTCTAAACATTTGAGGATTATCTTCCAACTTCTCATCATTTTAACCAAACCAATTGTTCATCTTGTTTAGCCTTTGAGTTTTTGAATATCAGCTTTTCAACATCAGTTGTCGAAAATCTTTTTGGATTTTTCAAAATTTCATGCTAAAACACAGTAAAATCTTTTTGGATATTTTTCTTTAATGAAAAGTAGTAAAGAAATATGTACAACACTATTTTTGTGAGTTTGTGTAAGAGGATCATATCAGTTTATGAGACAAATCACTAACACCGTTGATCTTGATTAATCAGCATATTTTAAAACAAACTTACTTCTGATTGTCAGTATTGTTGTCCACTTAAACCTCTACACAAGTTTTCAATTGATTCAAGATACGTATTTAATGTTTTAGCACTTAAACTTTATTCGAGTGTCCCACCTCTTGAATATACTCCCGTATCCAGATCCCAATGTTCAGTCTTACAGGTGAGTATACTACAAATGATATCTGTATATAAATTAAGGGGTATGCGAGGGCCGAGGGATCTCAGGTCGATACTTCCATATGCGCAGAGAGATATCAGCTTCGACTTTTCGGTGTGTCCCCTTTAGAGGATCTTTTAGCTACAACAACAATGAATGTCAATTTTATTGTTTAATCAGCTGAGGGCTTATGCTATGTTTCAAGCATTTGCAGAAAGTATTATCCAAGGACTAGGTCAGAACTTTCATTCAGCAGAAGTCCCGGGATAATACCCCAGATATCACTGAGTATAAAGACCTAGTATATCAGAAAGAGGGACCTTTCAAATGAGATTTCAGGGTTACCTATATATCCAAGTAGTGTTCCCCACGAAATAAGCAAGTTTGAATTTAGGCTTATATCTCGAATACATTTTACTAAGTGTGTGAAGTCTACTGACACATTATTAGTAAGACATGTTTAAAACATTTTTGACTTTACAAATCTTTAGCATGTTGTGACAGTCCACTGATGTACTATCATTTCCTCTTTTTCACAACAAGTACTCATTTTGATTTTTTCAATGTTTTTGACTTTTTCAAATTTTCTAATTTTTTAAAATTTTTCTCCCCCTAAAATCAAAATATGTTTCAATTTTGATTTTCTGGGAAAATTTGAAAATACTAAACTGTACAAAGTAAAGTGACAACTTGACGAGAATTGCTTCTATTCTCCATCCACTTGGCGTAAACAATCAGAACTACCCCTGACAACAAACTATTTTCCCATTATGATTTCAAAACACTTAAGTTTATTTTAATCAAAATGGTTTTTCCGGAAAGTTAGTTTTGTATGTCATTTCATAAACTCGGGGTTTCATCACCTTGTTCTTCAAATTACCACTTGTAGGAAAGATGAATCAAGTACAACTTAATGTCCTTAATTTATCTTTTGAAAGTCGAAATATCACTGAAGTGATATTTCGAAAGAAAGATGCCGATTCCTACTCCCCAATTACCAACCTGGGAGTTCCGGCAAGTCAGGTTTTTCTATTTGAATAGTTTCACCCAAGCCTGACTGTCCTGGGGTGATTTTGAATTCTTGTTCAACAATGGTGGAAAATTTGCACCCATTGTTAAACCTGAATTCTCAGATTTTACCTCAACACATCGCTCTTCTGGCTTTACCATACCAGATTCATTGCCTGAATGTGGCTTGTCTGACTTTGATGAGTCAGATTCATCGCCGACATGTGGCTCCTTTGTTTTCACAGAAACCGATTCATCGCCAAGAAGTGAAAATTTCACTTTCTTTGTTTTGTTAAGCTTTCGATTAACAACTTTGTCTTTCTTCAAAATTCCTTTCTCTTCTGTCCTCGTATTTGTATCTGATGAATTCGTTTTGCAAGATTTATCATTCTTTGAAAAGCAAGACGATTTATCAGAACTGCTGTTTGGTTTTCCTGATGTACCCGAGGACAAAATCCTTTCGAGATACTCTCGTGCTTTCTTCCTCTTTTTCCTCAGTCTGTCTTTCTGCCCCTGAGAAAGCTTCACTTTCTTTTCTAGAACTTTAGGTTCTTGAACCTTCTGTTCTTTGACTTTCTATTCTGAAACTTTTAGTTCCTTGGGCTTTTCTTTGACTTTGACTGACTTTATCACCCTTTTCTGAGATATAGCCCTCAATATTTCAATTGATCTCATAGGGCAACCTCTGGCAATGTGACCTTTGATTTGGCATTCATAACATCTTCTTGTCTCAAATCTCTGTCTCTGGCAGTTAACAGCAATGTGTCCTTGAAAACCAAATTTGTAACACACCCTGTTATCATACCATGTATCACCTTCACACCAAATGCTTAGATCATAGCATTGTCTGGCTTTGTGGTAGTCATCATTCCTCCTGGAAGCTGGATTTGACTTTTGAGTACTGTGGTTAAACCTGCACCACTTATTACCAACAATTTTTGAGTTTTCATTTTCCAATTTTTGTGGTTTTTTATCACGATTGGATGATCGAACTGATGAGCTTTTATTTTTGTTTTGAACATTTTTCGACTTTTTAACAATTTGTTTTTGTTCTACAATCTTCTTAACAGGTTTTTGCTTTGAGCATTCACCTATTTCAGTAGATTGCAAAACAGTATTTTTGAATTTTTCTTTTAACTCTAAAAAAAATTTGTTTTTCAATTTTTTCATTTTCATCATCAAATTTCTCATCACAATCTTCAACTACGACTCTGTCGTAGTTTGTGACATCGATTGGAACAACATTGATCGGTTCTGGACAAACATATGATGTAGAAGTCACAAAACCTTTCAACTTATTTTCTAACTTAGCAATTTTATTCCGATCACTTTCAGCTTCTTTTTCAAGCTGAATGATTTTAGCAAGATGAGAATTTATTGCAATTTGTTTTTCAAGATTATTTTTACTAAAAATATCTTTCTCATCTTCTAAAATCTTTATTTGATTTTGAAAATATTTTTCAATTTTTACTTTTTCATTTTCTAAATTTTGTTTTTGAATTTTCCAAACATTTTCTGATTTTTTAAGATTTTTGTTTTTTAATGTCAAACTCTCTAAATCCCTCAAGAGTTTGGCATTTTCAGATGTCAGATTTTCACAATTTAAACACTTCTCGATCATCTTTACAGTTTTAGCTTTTTTCTCCACCTTGATAGCTGAAATTTCCTTAACCTGCTCCTCTTCCTCTTGAACAATTTCCTTAGGTTTGACTTTTACTTCATCAGTTACTACTTCATGATTCTTCTCTCCTGAATCAGTCTTCAATTTTCTAATCTTTTGATAATCAAGTTCTTGAGCTTGAATCGTCTTGACGAAATCGCTCAAATTGAATCCAAAATATTCACCGTTCTTCTTCCAAGCTAACAAATACGTTCACACATCAATTGGTAAAGCATTCGCCAATTTCTCAACCAACGTCTCATCCATTTTGCTAATGTTCAAGCGCTTCATCTCTAAGTATAACTTGACATACCTTTTGATCAACTCCTCTGTAGACTCTCCATTGATACCTGTAAAATTATCAAATTTGTTCAGTGCTATATAAATTTCAGAACCCATGTTTTGGATTTAAAAGATTTACAATGACGGATTTTCAATCAATACAAAGATTCACACAATTAAACGACTATCCGATTGAATATCAAAGATTAGGCAACAGCGGATCGAGTGGGAATTCTCTCGGGTAAGGATCCTATTCTTGACAAATCACCTAAAACACGGACAAATGAAACTGATTAGGATCGGGTGGCAACTTGTTCGAATTGTCTCTCGATTTGCTGCACTTTAAACTTGAACAAACAAAATTCTATAACTCGAATTATGACCCGATCGGGTGAGTCAACGGGGTCGACTTTCAATAAATAAGACCCACCACTTGATTAATAGTACTGAACGACAAAAAGAATCTGATCACCTTCAAGAATAAACTTTGATTTTCAAGTTATTCTCACATGCCAACACTTTTGAAAATGTCCGACAACAACAGTTTACCATATGCTTCTATTTGGCCGCAATAAAAGTCAATCACATGGGCCGACAAAATTGATGAATCAATTGATGATTGGGCCGAACCTGTGACTAAATCTGATTTGGCCTCTCTTTTATTCAAAACATGTGATAGGGTCGCTCATATTCAACAACTTTTAACAATGATTGGGCCTTTATATGACTTCACGTGCAAAAAAAAATCAACAAGCCGACAATGGTGATGTTCACATGTGCCTAAACCTTTTAATTCAACACAATTTTATTTGACCCAAACTTTGTATTAAATGCTGAACATTGTTATCATTGGGCCTCTCAACTATAATTGTGATTGGGCCGAATATTATAATGAACCACTTTGGACGGTTTGAATATTATAACCAACTGATTGGGCCATTATATCTTTGAACAATGTGACCGCCAACATTAAAAGTTCAATTGACAATTCAACACAATTCAATTAAGATAAGGGTTCTTTGACATGAATATCATTGGGTCGATAATCTGTTATCCTATGATTGGACCGCTCACTTTTCATACACATATGATTGGGCCGCAAAAATGATCAACTACTTCAATTTGCCAACACAATATGTCCGACAATTTACAATTACACAACACTTTTGATTGGGCCGCTGAATTATATTTATCACATGCAGCCTATTTAACCACTAAACCGACAATATCCGACAATTCAAATTAATGCATCCTAAAATTTTATGTGAATTATATAAACGTGGCCGACATCATCAATTAAAGATCCGACAATCAGTTTTATCTTCTAAAATTTAATAGGGCCGATTATCTGTCTTGGGTTGCAAATCGATGATAATTCAGGCGAAATCAGGAGATTGCCATAAGAGAGAAACCACATAGATGACTAAATAGCGAAACCTCAAACTTGACTAATGAGCGGACCTATACGAGTAAAACCTATGAGCGGAACCACAAAATAATGTCACTATATGCGGACCTTTGGAGCGAACCTCAAAGTTTGGAATGTCCAAATAAGCGAACCTAGCTGATTACGTGAATTCGGAACAAAAAACTTTGATTTCTCCTAAACGGCTAGGAGTTTGGATCTGAAACTTGGTAGGGTTATAGATCAGGTGTTTTCGCACAACGTATCAAAAATTCAGCTGATTCGGACCGTAAAATCCCGTTCAATTTGACGAAAAACAGTAAAAAACGTGAAAAATGAGTAGAAGATGAAGAAATGATGCAATTCGGATCTAAAAACGCTGAAATCTGGTACGAATCAATGTGTTTGATCAAAGGAATCGAGCTCCTAGCTCTGATACCACTTGTAGGCCCGGTTTGACGCTGTTCGATTGCGTAACGAACGTTCGACGTGCGGAATCCGTGAACGTGCGTGACCGAGCACACAACAACGTACTAGAACCGTGATTTTATTGAAGAATATGACATGTACGATACAAAAATCATGTGGAGAGTACTTTCTCTCTCTAGACTTGAATCACCAAAATCACAAATGAGCAAAAAAGTCCTAAACTTTAAATCTAAGGCTCCTATTTATAGGCCTTGGAATCAATGAGACTTCTCATTAATTACCAAAACGTCACCTTGCTAATTCTATCTAAATATTACAATAAGACTTGATTTCTTCGGTTTCTCGCTACGGCTCGAATTGACGAAGGCGATAGACATTAATGCACTAACAGTTGAATAAATAATATATTAGAATATATTTCAGTTCCAAAACCGTTAACCCAAGTGTACTAAATAATGCCACGGTCTGTAGTGTGATGAAAACTCTTATATATAAGAAGTAGCAGCGGCGTATCTACCATTTTTTCATCACATTACACCCGTCCCGTTATCTAAACACTAAACAAAAACTAGTCGTTAAGTAAATAATATATTAAATATACTTTAGTTGTTAAAATAATAAATTTTCAGTAGTATATCAAAAGTATACTTCGGATTTATAAATAACATATTAAACTATGCTTTGTTTATGAAAATAACATATTAAACTATGCTTTGGATTCTGAGAATAACATATCAAACTATGTTTTAATGATTAACAACATATATGCTGCTTTTGTACAATATCACATATGAGAGCACATCAAACTATACTTTTGAGAGTATAACTTAATATACAAAAATAATGTGATTTAAGAATTCATTCAAACCTAGTGCATCAAAATACACCTTTGAGACTATAGAAATACCACAAAGGCAATTCCTATTTGGATGGAGAAACAAATTGGTTTCAGACATTCCATGACAACAGGAATGGGGTGTCAAATCCTATAGCGCTATATCATACTACCAACCGATCTGGTGAACAAAAATAAGTACTATTCCAACAATTAAAATTTTATATTCTTTGAAAAATCAGTGTTTAAACCACAAATAATCATTCAGTTTGTCAAAAGATAAGTATTAACATGTATATACTTTGAAATCATGAAAATAACAGATAAGTACACATGCTTCACCCCAAAACAGTTTGAAAACAGTAAAAGAGGGGACTATGTACTCACATGTGAGTCCTTAGAAGTCTTTGACCAACTACCAAGCAAACCTATAGGGAGCACGGAATCAAACGACACCTAATATTGGTAACTACATAAATAAACCGGACCGAAATCGGGAGATCGGATAGTATGAGGTCTCGTGAACCAAATGAGCGTGGGAACTCATATGATATAGTGTAACAAGGCCTACATACTAAAATGAAACATATTCTAAGTGCTTACGACCCATCACGACCCGTTTAGGTAGCTTACGCTACTTTAATGCGTCGTTTGCGTAAAACGCGTTCGGATCGCCTAACTAGTCCTATGACAAGTATTATATGCCTAAACATGTTTAATTATGTTGCATAATCAGTTAAGTGTAAAAAGTTTGGGTTACATATGCTTAAATATCAATTATGCATAAAAAGGGTATTTTGGTAATTTACCTAAGGCATGTAAACTACCTATCATACAACTACTTAAACGAAGTGATCATAAGGTATAACCTCGGTAATTTACCAAACGGGTCTAGTTCGAATGTCTAAGCAGTTGATTAGACCGCTTGACTTACGACACTGCATAAGCACTAATCTAAAAGTGACGAGCTAAACATGCTAAAACATGTTTAGTTAAGTTAGAAAACAGGTTTGGTATCAAAACAAACGGTTTTGATACCTATAAGTAGCTTGGTACAAAATACGCGAGAATACGCATTTTGGCCGAAGCTACGACTCGTCACTGAGCCTAGATAACATGGTAATTAGTAGGTATAGTTGCTAGGGACTATAACCATCGTTATTACGCTCACGTTATGATGTTCAAACGAACTTCGCGTTGACCATAAACTGATCAATGCAGAAAGTCAAACGCAGTTTGACTTTAACGCTAAAAATGAATGAAAAGCACAAAAGAATACTTACAGAAGGTCCCCGCAAGATTTGACCCTATTCACTATCAGGTAGGAAGCATATACTTCCACTTAGAGAGCATAAATCAGATCAAATTGTGGGTTTTGAGCAAGGCATGGGGGGTATTTATAGGAAATGGACCACCGTTAGGATCGTTCATCGAACAAGGTGCCTCAATCTCTACCGTCCATGTGTGCCCCTTATTTTGGGAAACCTTGGGCACCCATAAAATGGCCCCTAGTTTTCAGAAATACCATTTGCAAGTGGGTTTAAGGGGTATAACAGCTGTAAACAGCTGGTTTCAACAATTCTGCACATCTGGGACATGGATACGGACCTCATCCATAAGTGGACACGGTCCGCATGGACCTTGCAGACTAGTAACTTTCACAGATTGGCCAAACAGGCCCCTGTGACTCCAAACTTGATATTTGATGCATTTTTGATGCGTTTAAGCCCCGTTAACCCCATTTCAAAGCTTTAAAATGAAGTTAAATTATAGGGAACTTAAATTATGCTCAAAAATATCTCAGATGTCGGTTCGTTTGGTCGTACGGTTGCGTTATTCGGTTAATTACGACGGAAGTCGTAACAGACGCAAAAACGATCCAAATTAAGCGACGAATGAATTTTATCAAGCCAATCACTAAAACATAACATTTTAATGATTACATAAATATTTGGATGTCTGGATATATTCAGAACGTAAAATATGCGCGAAAATGCAAACTTATGCACTTTTTGACGCTTTTAGTCCCTTAAATGACCAAAAGTTTATTTTTGCGCACCAAACACCTCAAAGCCTATTTCTAAGCTATGTAAAGGATATTTAGGGCATATTTAACTTATGATCAAGTTTCAGAAGGTTCGTTACTATACAAATCGGTATAGTTTCGCAGTTTGACACAATTAGTCCCTATGATCGAACAAACTTGATTTCAACACACCAAACCCTCCAAAACTTATTTCTAAGTTATGTAAATGTTATTTAAGGTATTTTAAGCCTATTTCACTATTCTGAAGTGTTTGTTGCATTAAACTGGTTATATTTAGGCATCAGAGCGCGTATAACCTTCCAGAAAGCGATTTAACGCTTGAAATTGAACAAGAATTGATATGTGCAAACGATACACATATTTATACAAATCCCAAGTATGAAATACAATATTTCATTGGTTTGGCATTTTTTAGATGGTTGAAGTGACACAGGTGTCACATTCTGATTATTTGATTGACAGAGTTTATCCTACTGTTGCAGGTCTTGAAGCTTTTCAAAATAAAAAGACAGAAGTTACGGATATCGGTAAGAAACAAAGTGTCAAGTATAACAAGTGTCCGCCTCCGATCTGGGAAAGTTATTCTCCCAGAAAACCAAATGAGTAGCAATTTAAAAAGTCTGAAACCATTGATGAGTTACCAGACAACATTGACGTCACATTCACAGCGTCTGACACTGATCATGAGTCTGAGTTATTAAAGAAAGTGGTCGATCAGGTGTTGGATATGGATGAAGAGTCAAAGTCGGAGTCTAAATCTGAAAGTTCGAGTTCATCAGACAAGAGTCCGAGTTCACCAGTCAAATGGGTTTACAATAAAGAATTTTTGTTATCAAAAAATAATTTGAATGATGAACCAATCAAAGTGGCATATACTTTGAATGATTCGGACAAATTATATTCTGATGAGGAATTTCCAATAAGAAGTGTTAAAACTGAACAGATTAAACAGGTTTTCAAATTAATAGAAGTTAATATTTATGAAATAAAAGATGTAAATCTTACAGAAAAACCTAAAAATACACTTCAAGGGTTCAACAAAGATTGAACAAGAAAAAGGGTTACAGTTCTGGTTCAGGTTATCGAAAGAAACCAAACCATAACGGTAATTTCAAAAAGAAGGGATTGGGTTTTATTCCACCTGAAAATTATAAAAATGAGAAAAATTATAAACCAAAAACTAAATTTGTTTCAGGTACAATGTTAGGATCGGAGGCTCTCATGATTGTGTTTGTTTGTATAAGTTTAACATCCAGAGTATATTAAATTATGTAAAGTGCAGCGGAAATGACTACAAACTTTGTAAACACAATTCAAAGAAGAGAATAGTTTGATAAACAATTGCTTTTCATCAGTAGAAAGGTTACAAAGCAAATCAAAAGATTACAAGCATGCTTACAATACTAAGCTCCCCCTCAGCCTGATACTCCAAGGTTGGTTGTTCAAGATGAAAGGATTGAATTGAGGAGAAGAACTCACTCAAAACGATCAAATGTAACAATACAGAGTACTGTTACATTTATAGACAATCCAAACCACTGAAGCATCTCAGCTGACGTCACCATGAAAGTGACATCTAACAACCTAACAAACTATATCTACTAATCTATACAACTACTGCTTTGCTAACAACTGATATTGCATTACATTACATGAGATGAATAAAACTGATGCTGCATCATTCCACTGCTGTGAACTCAGCAGTACTTGTCATGATCAGCAGTGCTTGACTCAAGGCAGTAGATTGAACAGCACGGCTTTTTGTCTTCATCAGTCCTTGAGTAGAACAGCAGTTGTAGGTCAGCAGATGTTTATAGAGGCAGTACTTTGGAGCATATCAGATGTTTGAGCCACTTTCAAGGGGAAAGCAAAGTGTAAACTGCTGCTTATTGTGAGTCCACTGTTGTGATCCGGTTTTGGCTTTCATTATCTGTTCCTCTGGTAGGGTTCAATCCCAACAATCTCCCCTGGAACAGATAATGCCAAAACCCTTCATTATTCTGGACCTTTATTCCTCATCAGAAGTTCATGAGCCTGGCTCTTAAATTCTTCTTCAAAATTCTTGGAACTTGTGTCATCATCATCCCTACACAGTGTAAGTTCAAGGAGATCCTGCAAATCTTCAACACTAAGGCCTAGTGCTTCTTTCCTTGATATGTACTTCACTTCACCATTGGTTCTGACTAGAGTCAATACGTGGGTCTTTTGATCAGATATCCACTTTAGTATTTTTAAACCTAATGGGTTTCGTAGGAGAGATTTATTCTTTGATGAGTTTGGAGATGATGGCCTTGTGACATTGTTTGCTGCAGCTATGTCTTCTGCAGTTTCTTTTTCAATTTGCTTTTGCCTTACAAAGTCTGTCATGCCTGTCGAAGTGTTTGGTGATGCAGGCTTGGTTAATACCTTCTTAAAAAGGTTCTGAAGCTTTGTTGAGCTCTCTTCTTTTAGACCCATTTTCATGATGGTATCATTGAAGTACTCAGCATCCTTTTCTTTGACATCTTCTTCAGACAGTTATTTTCCTTCTTCTTGGTTTGTCACAAGAGTAGGATTGTCTGCTGATTTGAGCATTGTTCTGAGGTTTTCTATCTATTGTTCAAGCTTCTTCATTTGTTCATGCTTCTTTGAAGTGCTTGAAACAGTTATCTTTCTTTTCTTCAGCCTTTCATAGGCTTCATCAGTCTGCTGCTTTGACCATTTTGATATGGCTTCAGCAGTATCCATTTTTGCATCCACCAACTCCTTTTTCTTCCTTTTGTACTCAGCAGTTAGGTCAGCAATGA
Source organism: Helianthus annuus (assembly GCF_002127325.2). Taxonomy (NCBI): domain Eukaryota; kingdom Viridiplantae; phylum Streptophyta; class Magnoliopsida; order Asterales; family Asteraceae; genus Helianthus; species Helianthus annuus. Next base: position 172,500,009 of record NC_035449.2, on the reverse strand, counting down.
GCTTTTTGTATTTGCTCCAGTTTGGAGCATTCTTCTTTCTTTTAGGATCATTCTTAATTTTTTCAATCCTCTCTGCCTCATGCTTTAAAGCAACTATTGGCCATTCTTCGAACTTTTCTTCTTCAGCAGGATAGAATTCCTCTTTCAAGATGTAGGCTAGATATTGTTTTCTTAACTTTTTTCGTTAATCAGCCTTTTCTTTGTTCAGTTCTTGTGCAAATTCTTCCATTAGCTTTACTTTTGAGTGGAAGAATTCCAGTTTTTCAGCAATGGCCTCATCACTTAGACCTTCACTTTCAACTTTAGCTCTTATCTTAGCTTGTCTTGCCTTGAGTTTGAGATACTCATCCATATCCTCTGGTTCCATAAAGCCTATAAGTGAGGGGAATCTTCTTTTTGAAGGATCTTCCTCAGTATTGAATTACCTCATCTCATTTTTGATAGCTTCTAAATCCAGTGGATATTTTGCAGCATTAGGATCATATATGTTCTCATCGGCAGAGATTGGTTTTCTTTTTCTGGTGAAGAGCTTTGGTTGTGATGTAGGAAGGGTGATAGCAGTGGTGGATGGTTGACTAACAGTGGTTGAAATAACTGGTGTCTCAACTGCTGTTGTCATTACAACTACTGATGTATCAGCAGATGTCTTCTTCTTTTGAGCAGGGGTTGTGATGGCAGGGGTTTGAGTGGTGATGAGTGGTGACTAACAGCAGTTGAAACAACGGGTGTTTCAAAAGTTGTTGTCATTACAATAGATGTTGTAACATCTGTTGTCTTCTACTTTTTGGCAGGAGGTGATGATGGGGTGGCTGTTTTTTATGGTGATAATGATTTTGGTGCTGTAGACACAGATGGTGGTGGAGCAGTAGTTATGGTGGTGTGTGGTGATGTGGTGTGTGTTGATACTGCAGTTTTGGTTTGGCTATTTTCTGGCTCAACATATATAGCATCATCAATTCCCTTTTTCTTCCACTTGATCTTCTCCCCCTTTTTGGCATTATCTGGGAACGGGTCATTCATGAAAAGAACAGTGGAGGGAACCTTTCTAGAGGCACTTTGAATGTGAGTCTTTATAGCTTTAATATCTGCCTGAGTATCCTTGAATCTTGATTCCACCATATTTGTCAGCTTTTGTACATGTATAGCATGCTGCTGATCTGCCATCTGTTTTTATCTTTCCAGCAGTAGTTGGAATAAGTTCCATAACTCATTTGCAGCAGGTGCTTGTTGAGTAGGTGCTTGAGCAGGAGCAGTGGATTGGGCTTTCTGAGCTTTTAACAGCTGCTGCACCATATCCTTTATCTCAGCAACTGAGGTTTCCAGGTTTTCAACCCTGGCCGTCAATTCCTTATATTTTGAATCATCACCTGAATTAACAGGATCATCTGAATCCCCACCAGCAGTGGTTGTACCAATGTGTGACTTTGGAACTGAATCCTAGAAGTCATTCATTGATGCCCCTTGTTCTTGGTACTGGAGACTTCTTTCTTCAACACTAGATAACCTTTTCAGGGTACCAGAGGGCAATACATACTCACTAGTGGTTATCATAGATGTTATTGTAGAAATTGCCTTCAAGGGAGTCTTACTAATGAAACAACTGCCCAAATGTAGATCTGTTGATCCAACATTTGTAGTTGCTGCTCTGCTTGAACTACTGACAGGAATTACTTGTAACTCCTGCAGTGTAACCTCCTCAGTTGTTGCTGGGATAACAGAGATGTCAACATCAGACTCAGTCACCTGTGGAAGTATACTCTCAGTGATAAGTGATTGAGAGGAACTGGTTTGAGTCTGAGTAACATTAGCTGCATGCAACAAGGGTAAAGTGGATGGTGGTATTATGTGGGGTGAGGGTAAAGGGGTTGAAAGAGACATGTCCTTGGGATCAGGACTGTGGCAGATGGATCCGAGTGGGTCCAGAGCTTCATATTGTGGTGTCCCTGTGTTTACAACCTGATCCTTTTATGAGGATGCAGGAGGAGTTTGAGGCAAGGGTTGAGATCTTTCTTCCATCTGCTATGAGGAAGTAGCAGCAGTGGTTATTGGTGACCTTTGTGCTGTCACTGGCATTGACTCTGGGATCTCATCTTCCAGAGGTGTCTTTGGTTTGGGTTTGGTGGGCTTTCTGGATGATTTCTTTTTGGTTCTTTTTGTGGTGGCAGGTGTGGGTTTCAAAACAGTGGGTGTGCTGCTTTGATCACCTGGAGCAGTGGTCTCAACAGCAGATACCTGAGGAGCAGTTTCATCTGCTAAATTCTGCTCAGGCACCTCTGCTTTTGTTTTTATTGGTGCCAACATTCTAGAAAATGTTTCAGGCGTTAAGCCATTTATTTTAAAAGGAGAACCTTGTTTGAGCAAATCTGCATCTTTCTTTTCAAATTTTTGTTCAAAATAGTAGCTTAAAAATCGTGGAAAGAGCAGAAATGCTTTGGTGTCAACATTTTTTACCATTTCCTTAAAAATTTCATAGGAGTAATTGTAATCTTTGTTGTTTAAAATAACATCTCCCAGACATTGAATTTTTAATGGTATTTCATTGAAGGATGTTGTTTTATTTGAAGCACACATCAAAAGAGTGTGAAACAAAAACCTGGGTGCAGAAGGGAAATAACCTTTTTGTAAGGTATCCTTTTTAGGTTGTTCTGCACATCCCATGTTCAGAAAATCATTTTTCAACTCGGTTTTTGAGAAAGAAATTTTACCCTTTTGATCGTCGAGTTTAAAGACTTCTGAAATAGATTGTAGAGTGATTTGGATAGCTTTACCCTTTATTGAGGAGTTTATGGCTTTGATGACATCATCTTGTTTCTCAAGAGTGGCATTTTTTCAGAACTCTCTTTGGGTTTCTTGGTAGATGGGAGCATCTGTTGTTAACAAAGTTTTATACTTTGATGCAGCTATGATGTCTATGATGGAATTGAAGGTGTTGTCGGTTGTGGGTTTTGTGAGAATACCCAAGTAGTTGTGAGGAGCTTTGTATGGTATTTCGTTTGGTTCAGCAGCCATTTGAGTGGCGTCTTTAGGAGCGGATGAAGAAGATGATTTTGATTTTGACTTCGATTTTGATTTCGTCATTTTTAATGAAGAGGATCGAAGAGAGTTTTTGTGAAGAAGAGTGGAAAACTCCTTTGAGAAGAGAATTTTGGAATTTAATTCGACGGTGTGAGCCCCTGTTTGGGTTTAATCAGGGTTTTATTTTAGGGAAAAAGTGAATGCTGATGTGGCAGCAGTTATAATGATCTGACGGCTAAAAGTTGACCACGTGCCAACCCCTGATGAAATGGTAAATAATGGAGGACAGTTGTTTCGACAGCCAATGATGGATCAACCATCAATAGTTACAACGGTAACAAAATGAGGCAGTGGATGATTTTTACTATCAGTGGATAGAACAATGATTTTGAATATCAGTGTTTTTGAAAGAGAAGGGGTTGACTTTTCAGCAGAGGACAGACTTTTAGAGGGCAGATGTTGAGGCACAACAGCAGTTAAGGGACAACAGTGGATGAAAATAAAATGAAGACCATCAGTGCAACAACTGATAGTGCAGCAGTGTTTTAACTTTTGACAAATAATGTTAGCATCTGCTTGTTCAGATGTAGGAATTGATTTTGTCTTGTGTAAACACAATATCTTGTCCGACATCTGTTGAGCACCAGAATTGCTATTCTTAACAAAATACATTTTAGATGTATATTATCAAGTTTAAAATGCCAGCAGTTATCTTCGGAAATCTTTGTTCAAGGTTTTGCCACATGTTCATTATTCATGACAGTGGTTTAGCATCCCAGATGATGAAGACTTTTCTACTAAGGCTACTCATTTTGTGTCTAATTATTTGAACTAGAACATGAGTATCTCAGTAGTTCAAAATCAATTTACAATCAATTTTTGATCTGTGATGAACTAACTTGAGCTTGATATGACCTTGACATATGTACCAATTCCTTTTGATCATTTTTAGGAAAAGTAATTTCTCACAAAAATAAGGAAATTACATTCTGACCAGAGAGATGAACTTTTTACTATCAAAAATAAGTAAAAGTACAAAATATATAATATATAAAAAATAATATATCTGGTTTTATTCAGAGAAAAACTTTTGTAAGGATTTTGAAAATGACATCAAAAGGATCTGATAACTCTCCAAATAAGCTCATGATCATATCATTCTCAAGTTATTTTGACCCCTGTTTAGGAACATTTTCTTGTCAATTGATTTTAAATTCTTCTTTTAAGGTCAATCACTAGAGATGCCATTGTCACCTAAACAATTCCTGTATTGATGAATGCACACAGTTGCATGATGACCATTGTTTACCCAACTTTAACCTCATAAGTATTTTATGCTTATACTCTTTTCTTTTGGCTTCAAAAAATTTGAGATAAGCACACTTTGAGTTTTGTTCATTTTTCTTCTTCCCTTTTTACCCTTCTCATTCATAAGTAATAAAATACTTACCGGGAGATTTCATTTTGTAAAGGCTTAGTCCAGAATCATTTTGCAGTAATGTTTTGAGAGATCTGACCACATTTGTACATGTTTTATTACCAAATCTCACATTACGTATGATTTGAACTGTTTTGACCCCTTATTTTCTTAATGTGTTTTGACAAGGTTGATTTGGTCCTTTTGAGGATATTCAACCTGCCTTTTAACACATAAGAAATTTTGGCTAAAGCTTTATTTCCCTCTTTCTATGTTAGCAAAACACTAATGTTTATATGAACATAGGTTTTGTTAATCTGAGGTACATACTTTAGTATAAAATATGATGAAATCATCACAAATTCCATAACAATAGTTGAAATCAATTTTGAATGAAGGTAGACATACAATAGTTACCAGATAAATTTTCAGATCTGGAAACTATGAGTGATTTGTGCATGATATCACTAGTTGTATGGGATTTGTGAATCTTATGACATCTTGGTTGTTTTACAGAGTAACAGATTCATCATTTTGAGCATGATTTCTCTTGCTCTGTTTTTCAACTAAATACAATCAACCTTAGTATCAATGAATTTTGAGCTGAATTGTTATGTCAAATTGATTGTTAGATCGAATTTGACTGTCCAAGCTCTGATACCAATTGTTAGGATCGGAGGCTCTCATGATTGTGTTTGTTTGTATAAGTTTAACATTCAGAGTATATTAAATTATGTAAAGTGCAGCGGAAATGAATACAAACTTTGTTAACACAATTCAAAGAAGAGAATAGTTTGATAAACAATTGCTTTTCATCAGTCGAAAGGTTACAAAGCAAATCAAAAGATTACAAGCATGCTTACAATACTAAGCTCCCCCTTAGCCTGATACTCCAAGGTTGGTTGTTCAAGATGAAAGGATTGAATTGAGGAGAAGAACTCACTCAAAACGATCAAATGAAACAATACAGAGTACTGTTACATTTATAGACAATCCAAACCACTGAAGCATCTCAGCTGACGTCACCATGAAAGTGACATCTAACAACCTAACAAACTCTATCTACTGATCATTCCACTGCTGTGAACCCAGCAGTACTTGTCATGATCGACAGTGCTTGACTCAAGGCAGCAGATTGAACAGCATGGCTTTTTGTCTTCATCAGTCCTTGAGTAGAATAGCAGTTGTAGGTCAGCAGATGTTTATAGAGGCAGTACTTTGGAGCATATCAGATGTTTGAGCCACTTTCAAGGGGAAAGCAAAGTGTAAACTGCTGCTTATTGTGAGTCCACTGTTGTGATCCTGTTTTGGCTTTCATTATCTGTTCATTTGGTAGGGTTCAATCCCAACGTACAAGTTCAGAAGAAGAAAAGGAGAAATTGTTCAGAAAACAGTCAAACAAAGAGTTTCTTGCTGAAAGGAAATATAATTTGATGGGGAAATCAGAACCGAGAGTTGAACGAAGAACCTGTTTCAAATGTCAAGAAGTTGGACATATCGCTTGGAATTTCCCAAAGCAAACCAACACAAAACAGAAAGTTTCTTCCAACTTAAAAATGAAAAGAATTGTGTTGATAAAACCGAACAACCAACTGAAAAATTTAAAGAGTTTAAAAATTCCACTTTCGATGTTGGTGAAAGTTCGAAACGTTTTTACAAAAGAAAAGTCGATTTGAAGAAACAAAAATGGGTTGTTAAATCAGAGAGTAGTTCTAACAATGAATCTGATTCGTCAAAGTCAGAGGAGTTATTTGTTTTGAAAAATGATGAGAATTTCGTTCCAAAAATGAACGATGAAAACTTTCCACCATTGTCCAAAGAAAACTTGAAGTTAAAAGTTGGAAAGATTGAGATTTCAGATCAATTCTTCTCTTGTAAGGAACAATTTGATGCTGAAAAGGCTTTTAATGGAAAAGTGAAACATATTTTTGGGAAAATGGTCGATGGAAAGGTAAAAGGAGCAAATTAATTTTATAAATCAAAAAGATGGTGGAATAAAGATGATTCACCATCATCCAAGGCTGGTCAGGCTTGGGTGACAACGTACTCTACTTAAAATCCTGACTTGCCGGAGCTCCCTAGTTGGTAATCGTGGAGCAGGAATCGACATCATTCATGAAAGTTGTTTTTGTGAAAATTCAAAAAGTGTTAAGTTTTTCAAGTGGTAAAAGAAAAAGAAAAGCGAATCTACAAGTGGTAATTTGAAAACAATGTGATGAAACCCTACAAACTAATTTTCCAGAAAAACCATTTTGATTAGAACAAACTTAAGTGTTTTGAAATCATAATGGGAAAATAGTTTGTTGTCAGGGGGAGTTTTGATTGTTTAAGCCAAGTGGATGGCGAATTGAAGCAATTCACAACAGTTGTCATCTTATTTGTACAGTTTACTTTCAAATTTTTCTTGAAAATAAAAAAATGCAACATATTTTTGATTTTAGGGGGAGTAAAATTTTAGAAATTTCGAAAATTTGAAAAAGCCAAAAACATGACAAAATCTGAAAAGCCAAAAACATCAAAAAAAAAATAAAAAATTGAGTTTTGTTGAGAAAAAGAGGAAATGATAGAACATCAGTGGACTATCACAGCATGCTAAAGAATTGAAAAGTCAAAATGTGATAAATGATCTCACTAAGGATATTCCAGTAGGGTTTTATACATTCAATAGATTGTTTTCGAGATATAAATCTAAATAATTACTTACTTATCTCGTGTGGAACATCTCTCGGATATATGGGTTACCCCCGAAATCTCGTTTGAAAGACTTTCTATTTCTGACATACTAGGTCTTTGTGCGTGATGATATCTGGGGTATTATACCTAGACTTCTGATTTTGCGGAAGCAATAGCCTAATACTCGTATAATGCTCTACATTGCTTTAATCATAAAGCCCACCCTCAGTATAAAAATGATGAAACATTGCAAAATGCTAATCATGTGCTGTTGAAGAAAAGATCCCCAAACGGGACACACCTAAAGACGAGCCATCATCTATTTGTCTGAATGGAAGTTCTAAAGCTCTCATGGTCTCGCATTACCCGTTTACAGATATCATTAGTGTACATTCACCTGTAAGACTGAATATAGAAGTCTGGATACCGGAGTATATTCTGAGGTGGGACACGCGAATAAGTTTAAGTGCTTAAAACACTAATTCTCGTATCTCGAAACAATTGAACTTTGTGTGAAAATTTAAGTGGATCAATATACTAACAATCTAAGTGAATCGTTTAAAGCTTAAAATGTTTAAAGCTTAACGGTGTTGATGATTTGTCTCATAAACTGATAAGATTAAAATGTTTAAAGCTTAATGGTGTTGATGATTTGTCTCATAAACTGATATGATCCTCGTACGCAAACTCACAAAAATATAGTCTGTAAATATTTCTTTACTGTTTTCATTAAAAAAGAAAAACCCAAAAATATTGTGTTTTTTGCTTAAATATTTGAAATCTAAAAAGATTTTACTTCATCTTATTTTCGACAACTGATGTTGAAAAGCTGATTTTCAAAATTCCAAGTGCTAAACATGATGAACAACTGGTTGGGTGATTGTTTTGAAAAATGATAAATGAAAAACGTCTGTATTGGTTTGTTGTTAATCCTTCAAGTGGTTAATCAAGGCCATTAATTTGAACTTGATATAACTAATGATGATATTTGAATGTTTTGTTTACAAGTGGTAGGCAGAAATTATAAATTTGTTAAATCTTAATAATTGTGAAACTTATGTTTTGGGTAGAGGTTATACAGGAAACAACTTTGAAAGAGCCAGAGTTTGACTCCTGAGGATTTTCTACAGTTTAAAGCCAAGTTTCTGATCATGTTGCTACGAAGAGCTAGGAGAAGTTTTAGAACTTGTGAAAGCCAGACTGCAATCTCAGCACAACTTAAGGGTGAGTCTGTTAGAAAGGAAGGAGTCTAAAGAATTTAAAGAATCAAAAGACCTGATCAAGGGAATTAGAAGGCTCAAAGAGCCAGGTTGCGATTATGGAATTGTATTCAAGATTTGAAGCTACTTAGAGCCACATTCAAATCCTGATAATCACGCCAGCTGCTAATGATGATGAGTGAGAGAAAGAGGCACTACAACAAAAATGGCTTTTTAGGACCCTTTCTGAGGGATGCTTGTTAAAAGGGGTCCTAAAAAACTATTTATTAGGACTAATGAACTTTTGGGGTCCTTTTATAATATATTCTACTAAACCGGTGTCCTAAAAACCTATTTAATAGGATGGATGATTTTTTTGGGTCGTATTATCATATAATTTAATATGACACTTAACATGTAGATCCTAATAACGTACTTTATAAGACATTTAATTGTTAGTGTCTCATTATGTGGTATTGTATTAGGACACTTGATCATATGGGGTCCTATTATAACATAACTTAGTAGGACACGTTGTAGTTAAGTCATAAATGTTCAGTGTTATAGGACCCTTTCTAGTCGAAGTCATATTAGAACTTAACTTAATAGGACTCTTGACACTTAGGTCCTATAAGTTTAAACTTTATAGGACACTTAATCATTGTGGTGTTATTATAATACATCGTAATAGGACACTTGATATTTGAGTCATAAAACATTAGTTTTATAGGACTCTTATTCGCTAGAGTTTTATTATAATATAACTTAAAAAAACACTTGACACTTGGGTCTTATAAATTTAACCTTTATAGGACATTTAATCATTGTGGTGTTATTATAATACACTGTATTAGGACACCTGATATTTGAGTCATAAAACATCAGTTTTATAGGACGCTTATTCGCTAGAGTTCTATTATAACATAACTTAATAGGACACTTGACACTAAGGTCTTATAACATTAACCTTTATAGGACGCTTAATCATTATGGTGTTATTATAATACACCGTATTAGGACACTTGATATGTACTAACGTGATTAAAATTTAATACAAATGATTATGTATATTATTTTGTGTGACCAAAAATTATACAATATCTACACTTAAAATTTAAAAAAAAAATCACGGGCCTTTACATAACATTCATCACATCATTGTCACTTTTTTTATTTTCGTGTGACGAAATATTATCAAATATTATGAAAAAATGTGTGATTATAAACTTACAACATATTAAAAAATTTCCCAAAGTTATTTCATTCTAAAACTTCCACCAAAATATTTATCATAGAATTTAAATTTTCCCTCAAAATATTTAATCCAAAAACTTCCTACCAATATATTTCATCCTAAAACTTCCCATCAAAATATTCATCCTAAAAGTTAAACTTAGCCCCAAAATAACTTCCCCCCCCCCCAAAAAAAAATTTCATTCTAAAACTTCCCACCAAAATATTTCATTCAAACTCCCCTTTCAATTAATATTCTCATTTGAAAAATTATATTAGTTAATATTATAAAACAAAAAAAAATCTTACTACATATTAAAAAATTTATCCTATTATTAATGTTATATATTCTAACCATATGTGTTTTCTTCTAATTAATATGTAAGAGTATGCATATTAGTTACGTTTATATACGGTTTTACTGTATGCAAAATTAGTACTAGTGCCAAATTTCCCTTACCGAAATATTTTTGGTACCCACTTTTTGGCGTTTTCGGTACGGTACACAATATTATACGAGTTTAATTTCCAAATACCGGTAACGAAGAGTATCTACCGAACATTTTCAGTACCGGTACCTGTACCCATAGTTAACGATTTTTGGTAATGGTATTTTTGTATCGACACTGAGCTCATCACTAATCATATATGCATTAATAGATCATATTGGGCCTTAATTTATCACAATGGCCAATAATGGGTCATATATGTGTGTTAATGGACCATATTGTGCCTTAGTGGATCATAATGGAGAATAGTAGTCAAACATGTCTTAATGGACCATGTTGGGCCTACATGGATCACAATGGCCAATAGTGGATCATACATGTATTAATGAACCATATTGGGCCTTAGTGGATCACAAGGACCAATAGTGGATCATACATGTCTTAATGGACTGTATTGGGCCTAAATGGATCATAAAGACAAATAATGGATCATATATGTGTTAATCGACCACAATGCACAAAAGTAGATCATACATGTCTTAATGGACAATGTTGGGCCTGAATGGATCAAGTGCACAATAGTAGATCATACTTGTTTTAATGGACCATATTGGCTCTTAATGGGTCACAATGGACAACACTAGATCACACATGTCTTAATGGACCATGTTGGGCCTTAATGGATAATAAAGGACAATGGTAAGTCATAAATGTCTTAATCGACCATATTGGTATAATTAAGTACGTGTTCTAAGACTTGTTCCATTTTTAAGCATTTGATTTAAATATATTATCCTGTTATCATTGTTATCTTTACTATGTCTGCAGTGTGCTCCTGTTTGTTCTCTTTTTGCTAGACCAGTAAGTTATTATTTTTGTTTGTTTTTATGTGTTTTTCTATCTTTCAAATTAAGCTTTCAGATTTTTTGGTTGAAATTGGGCACTAATGTTTGATGAAATGCTGTGTGTAATAGTTTTATTTATTTACTTTTTTTTTCAATTTTCAGAATTTATCACAAGGTGGAGTATTCAAATGTTATATTTGTTAACTTTCTTTGCAAGCTACCACAATTTAAATGTTAGACTAAGGGGTATGGGGAGGGGGTTGGGGCGTGGGTTGGGTACAAACGCCCAAGTCACCACCCCGGGTGGGCTTGGGTTTCGGCGTGGCCCTTTGGGCGGGGGTTTCAGCCCGGGCGTGGTCTTCCGTGGCCGGCTCTCATTGGCTGGGTTGGCTAGGCTATAGGTGGCTAGGCTTTTTTTTTAATTTTGTGTGTATTTTTATAATAATTGAAAAAAAATTATAACACGTGGCCAACCCACGCAGGCTAGCCATGCCCCACCATACCGACCCAACATGCGACTGACCAGCGGTGCCACTCGAAGTCCACGTGTCAACCCATACCATATCCCACGGTCTTATACTAGTGTCACCCTTTTTGTTGGTGTTGTATTTATCAGTTTTTTTGTTTGTAGTGTTTATATCAATCATCATATGTAGATTAGAGAGCAAAAGAATGTCCTGTTTGCAAGGGGAGATTCAAAAGGGTGAAAATTAGAAGTATTATAATGTCTTTAACATACGAATTAAGAACATGTCTTATTGTTCAATCTGTCTCAAAACTTGATGATGTTAAATGATTGCTCTTTATACTTTATAATCAAATATGTATATTCATAATGTTAAGAACTCCTGTACTGATGTTAACAATTTATTAAGCAAGTTAATTGGTTATAGTTTCTTCCATCCCTAAACAACTCTATATCAAATTCAAGAAGTCATTAATTACTTTTATGTTCTCTTTTTTCACATATGCAGTGGACAACGTTTTATTTGTTGCATCTTGAAAAGTGTTTTCATTGTGTATTAAAAGTTCTTTATTTTGTTTCAATAGGTATCTGTCAATATTATTGCTAAAAATAACTGGCTTATTTCTTGGCTTGGACCTATTCTTTGTGGTTATGCTATCTGAGGTATGCTTAATTTTGCATAATGACCATGTTTTAAAATCTTTTTCATACTGAAATATGTAATTGTGTGTTTAAAAAGCCCTAGATAACCTGTAAAATTACAGCAGGCACCTATCAGTTTTCAAGCATGCCTTTCTATAATTCAGTTGGCCCATTTGAAGCCCCTAGGGCGGACGAAACATGGAAAGGGTATCAGACGAATGGCAAACAACGACGGGCATCTCCAAATCATGAGCGGATCAGGTCCAAATCATAAGCAACAACCCAAGTTAGTAAGCAGTCGCATGTTTAAATTAGGTTGAAGTGTTAGGTTCTATTTATCATTTGATTATTTTAATTGCTAAATTATTGTTAAATTGCATTAGTTCGATTGAACTTGAACATATGATTTCATTTTTCTAATTAAACTGCACCTCTACTTTATCTCTTCTAGTGTTAAATCTTATCTTATGCAACTTACATGCTTGTTTCATATGAAGTTGACCCAGAATGGGATTCATCACAAACCACAATTGGTTATGTGGATGGAAATAGTGACCTAGCTCACAGTGTGCTTGAGGTATTTTTTTTATTTTATTATTCTTAATTTGTACACATTATTTAACATGATGCTGAGATCAAGCAATTATTTTTTTTATGTTCGTATTTCATTATACTTAATCAACAATATGAATTTCTGAATAGAACTGATGTAGAATGCATTGGTGCATCCATATCATGGCCCTATCCATTCATCTCGGTATGTATTTGTTAAAGTTGTGATAAAAATAATTTTAATATCATGGAACTTTATGCTTATACATGGATTGTTTATTGTAGGTAGTCCATGAGGATTGAGGATGCATGATGACTCAAGATTTTATGCTTCTTATTTCTTTAATTGCTTTTAATTTCTTTGTTAAATGTTAAGACTTTATGGTGGATAATGTTATAACTTATTTATGGTTAGTGTTTTTGTTATGAACATGCTTATTTAAAATATAATGAAGTTTTATGTCTTTCATTAGTTGATGTTATACAATAACTATTAGGATGTTATATGTTGATGGTCTGTTTATAAAATAGGTTTTATAATCTTATTTGGAATATTAGGACGATTTTCTTAATATTAAAGTAGCTATAATGTTACATTGTAAGGGTCTTATACATTAATTTTTAAGGATGATTGTATGTGTATCAAAAGATTAAAAGTAGGTAATCACATATAAAACATTGTAAAAGTGTTCTAATATGTTCTTTTTAGGACGTTATGTAAGTTGTCTATAGACATATTATGCTACCATAAAATTGGTTTCATAATCTTATATGCTATATTAGGAGCCTTTTCTTGGTACTAAATTAGCTATAATGTCACATCATAAGGGTCTTATCAATTAATTTCTAAGGACGCTTGTAAGTGTATCAAAAGATTAAAAGAATGTAAGCACATGTTAGAACATCGTAAAAGTGTCCTAATATGTTTTTATTAGGACACTATTTTGGTTGTTCAAAGACATATTACGCGACCATAAAGTTGGTTTCATAATCTTATTTGAGATGATAGGACGCTTTTTTAGTTCCAGGACTTATTACGACCCCTTTACATGAAACGCTTTTACCGTTGGTCCTATTAAATGAAAGGTCCTATAAAATAGCAATTTAGGACGCTTTTGCGCGTACTAAAAACCCAGTTTTCTTGTAGTGAGGAGATTGAAGAATAGATCAACATCCAAGGGGGAGGTTAGCTTTTGATAGAAGAAGAGAAAAGATTGTAGGAAGCTTACAATGTCAGATGCTTTGGAGAGAGCACGAAGACTGGTCAAGATTGAAGATGTGACATACCGAAGAGTTGACACTAAAGACTTCGTCAACATCCAAGGGGGAGTCTGTTAGTGCATATGTCTGTCGACTCCGTCTTGTATCGAGAGTCCTGTGTCTAGATTGGATAGAATGGAGCTCGGTAGGCTAGATAATAGAGTTTTAGTGGTTTTGGACCAGTTTGCACGAAATGGCCATTTCGTACGAAATGGACATTGTCCATTTCGCACGAAATGGGTCTGGACCATTCCATGCGAAATGGCCACCCCTTTAAATACCTGAGCTGTCATTTCATTTTAAAGAGTTGCTGATTCCAGAGCCGAAGTGTTGCTGACGTGTCATTTGATCTGTAATGCTTTCAAATCTATAAGACAGTTAAAGTGAATCTGTGTGTCAATCAAGCTGATTCAAAGTCGATACGTTTGTTTCCGCCTCTCGTATTGATTAGAACTCTTTTGAACGACTCGTTTTGGTCGTGAAAACGATCCTACAGTTATACCTTATGGTCACTTAGTTTAATAAGTTATTATGATAGGTAGTTTATATGCCTTAGGAAAATGACCAAAATGCCCTTTTCATGCATAATTTTTATTTAAGCATATGTAATCTAAATTTTGTCACTTAAACTGATTATGCAACATATTTAAACATTTTAGGGCATATAATACTTGTCATAGGACTAGTTAGGCGTCTCGAACGCGCATTCGCGCGAACGAAGCGTTAAAGTAGCGTACGCTACCTTAGCAGGTCGTAACGGGTCGTAAGCACTTAGGATTGGTTCTGATTTAGAATGTAGGCTTTATTAACCCATATCACATTAGTTAAAATACTCATTTGGTTTACGAGACCTCATTCTACCCAATCTTCCGATTTAGGTGTCGATTTATTAACTTAGCGATTCGATTTCTAGGTGCTACCCAATCTTCCGACATTCATTAACTATTTTTAAGCCGACCAATAGTACGTTATGGTACCATAGGATATTATGATACCATAGGATCTGATAAATCCCGTTATCTGACTTTCACCATGGTTATGGGGGTAATGTGGGTAACGACAGAACCTGATGATTATTAACTTACCCTTTGGTGGTTTGTTAATACAAGTTGAACGATTAAGACGAGTCACGCAGGTTTGAATGTATTCAATGAAACGACCAAAAGTTAGTTTTCACAATTTAAACACGAACCACTGGAACTATTAAACTATGTGAACTAATTGAACTATTTGAACCATTGGAACTATTGAACTATGTGAACTATTTGAACTATTTGAACCACTGGAACTATTGAACTATTTGAACTATTTGAACCACTGGAACTATCTGAACTGTGCGAACTATTTGAACTATTTGAACCACTGGAACTATCTGAACTATGTGAACGATTTGAACTATTGAACCATTGGAACTATTTGATTTATGTGAACTATTTCAACTAATTGAAGGATTGGAACTATTTGAACTATTGAACGATTGGGTTATGGTAAGTGATTAGGTAACGGGGCGGGTGTAATGTGATAGAAGCATGGTGGATACGCCGCTGGTATTTCCTATATATAAGTGCTTTTAACACATTACATGTCGTTGCGTTATCTAGATCACTTGGACAAATGTTTTCAAAACAAAGTTACACTACATGGTTTACTTAAAGATATAAACCATACAATGTTTACTTCCAACAACGATTTACAACTTGGTTTACAAAGACAAATGTTTTCAGTTAAGATTCATGGCTACAATGGTTTTGGTTTATACATATATCATCTTGTAAAAGTTGATAGAAACATACTGCAATATCAAACTCTTTTGTTTTCAAGGTAAACACTCGACAACTCTCGTAGTTGGACGACATATTGCAATATGAACTCAAAACCATGAATCTAACATACTCACAAAACCTATGTACTCGCCGACATTTTTATACTGACTTATTTTCACATATGTTTCGGGTACCATAGTTTGATGATTGTTTGATGATGATTATGACGCATACTCACATAGGAATGGACGAGGCCTTAGTGACTCAATAACAATGAAAGACAATTTGTTCATGTTTTGCTTTTGATTTCAATACAATGTAATAAACTTAATTTAATAAAACTAAACTTCAATCCATGTGTTGTGAAGCAATGATTTTGTCACGACACTCCCCAACGTTTCCGTCGCGGTTTGTTGTTTTAACGTGGTCGGGGTGTGACATATTATGAATCCGAGTTTGTTTAAAAGAATACATGGAGTCCAAACTTGTACATGATGTTCAGGGTTTATAATAAAATGAACATGGAAGTTCCGAATTTACAAATGGACATGATGTCCAAACTTATGAGTGATTATAAGTTGTCAGGGTTTTAAACTTCATGTGTGGTCCAACTTTAGTAGGAGATTAAAGGGGATCAGGGTTTCTTAATGGGGTCCGAATTAATTAACGGAACATGTTTAGTATATATACAATTAGTTGAGGTGTCCGAATACACATTTATGTGGGTCTGGGTATGCTTAATAATTCCGAAATTATGAGAAGGTATATGTGATCCTAAATTAATTAAGAGTAAACTTCCGTTTTGCTCCCCGTGGTTTGGTCATTTTAACGGTTTTGCTCCAATAGTTTAAAAATAGCCATTTTCCTCCCTGATTTTTCTAACATATCTTCATTTTGCTCCCAGCCTCTAACTCCATCAGGGAGGAAACTGGCAACAAACTCGAAAGATTAGGGAGCAAACTGGCGATAAACTCGAAAGATCAGGGAGGAAAATGGCTATTTTTAAACTATTGGAGCAAAACCGGTAAAATGACCAAACCACAGGGAGCAAAATGGAAATTTACTCTTTAATTAAGGATTTCCAAGTTTTACAAGAAAGGTGAGTCTGAGGTTACTTGTATACTTCAGGGTTTAGGAAGGAAGTAAAGTATGGTCCGAGTTATTTGAATTTCAGGTTTTGATTACACAAGGAAAGTGGTCCGAGTTATTTGAAGGAATGGATCCGAGTTTATGTGGGATCCCGATAGTAGAGTTTGCAAAGAGTAAAGGGTCGGGTTTTTCTATTAGTAGTGTTGTCCGAGTTTTCTTTAGCTCGGGCAGGGTATATTATAAGTGATGGGTCGAGTTTCACTTAATGTTTTCAAAATCAACTTATCAATTCTGATTAATAAGGTCCTACAGTAACAGTCCAGATTACTCTTTGAAAAGTTCCAAATTCCTTTATGTATTAATGTTGTTGGGCAGGGAATATTTATTAGAGAGCTAAATTATAAAGCCATTGTTCCGAACTTATTTGATACCTCCAATTTTCATATCATGTGGCTGACGTTAGGGGGCCCGAGTTATTATCCAAAGACTCCGTGTTTATGAAAGTAAAATATCAAATTCAAATTCTATTCTATTCTATATATTAAAACATAAGGTCAAACAACAGTTAACTTTTAGTCAACATCAATTTGTGCATATATAGTTTTCAGATTTTGGTTTCGACCACCGTAACATTTACTTTTGTGACACTTGGTAACAAATAGTAACCCATTTTTCTTATGGTTTTCTTTTTATGCTTTTTCTCGGTATATCTAACTTCAACATTATTTTCCCGTATATATTAAACTTTAACCCATTTTTCTTATGGTTTTCTTTTATGTTTTTTTTCTGTATATCTAACTTTAACATTATTTTCCCGTATATATTAAACTTTAATGTTATTTCTATGTAATAAAACTTTTGGCATTGTTATAATTTTCTGACAAAATTTAAATTAGTTTTCTTTTTATAATAGTTTTGTTTTACGTTTTTTCTCATGTTTGATTGTTATTTCATTGCTACTTAGCATGATGTTTGTTGGTTACATTTGGTCTGTTTTTTACCCCCTTAATTTTTAATACGTGTCGGTATACATTCGCATTCGTGTATGGTTTACGTCACGTGAGTCACTAGGTGTTAAAAATTCGTGATTTTATTTTATGGTTTTTCTCGGTTTTGGTCTT
Organism: Helianthus annuus; assembly: GCF_002127325.2. Taxonomy (NCBI): domain Eukaryota; kingdom Viridiplantae; phylum Streptophyta; class Magnoliopsida; order Asterales; family Asteraceae; genus Helianthus; species Helianthus annuus. Next base: position 172,482,285 of record NC_035449.2, on the reverse strand, counting down.
CGTTTAATTGCTACTTAGCACGGCTTTACGCCTCCCGCCCCACAACACTTGTAGCATGTTTTTACGCCCCCCATCCTGCAACGCAGGGGTTTATGACTAGTTGTTTTTAAATCATTGACATTTGACTGTATAACGGGCTGAATTCATGTTGGGCCGAATTTGTATGAACATATATAACTGTTGACCTAAATTGTTAATCCATGTTATGTTAATAAATATTCTTAATATAATGGCGTGATCCCGGATTATAAATAATACATCTGTTCTGGATTCGTTTAAACCGAATTTACTTATGTGATTGTTGTACTATCCAAGTGGATGTATATGTACATGTAGTCGAGTTAACATATCATAAAAATCCAACCGTGGGCTACTGTGTGTACTGTGTGCTAAACATAATAACTGGGAATTAATAAACACCTGTTGTTTGGACACTAGGTTATTGCAAAACCCTACTCGTATACTTATTTACATGATATTGTACCTTTAGTCGCGTGTAACGGACCTAACATTTATTTAATGTGTAGAAGCACGTTAATACATTCCGTGCAAACTAAGGTGAATTCACTACTCTTTTACTAGCATGCGTACCGGGGGGACAAACAAACTACTATTCCTGGGAGGAATACTTTTTAAACTATTATTCCTGGGATGAATACTTTTTCTATATGTTGTAGTTAAATTCAATGTTGGTTAATAAACTCAAACTCTATCACCAAAGTCCCTACTTACTACTGAGCTAGTTGCCTGGGAGGCAACGGGGTATTAATTGATAGCACTATTAGACCTGACAAACCTCACATCGTGCTGGGAGCCGGGCGTGAGCTAATGACCTTAAAAACATTGATCAATGATGATAGACATTGATGAGGGCACAACAAACAGAACAGTCAATCGGTACTGAGTTTATTATTCATAACATGTCTTTAAACGAAACACTTGCATGGTTTACGTTAAACATAACTTTGAGCTTGCCAGCTTTATGTTGACACACTTTTCAACATGCTTGCAGGTCGTTAGACTCATCGATGGAATGGAACTTGCAGTCTGGGAAGCTAGAGTTGTCATGGGTCGTGTCACTTGAAGAAACATTTAACGTTTTTGCCTATGTTTTCTAAACAAAACGATGTTAGTTGATTTAACAATAATTTATGCTTCCGCTGAACGTATACTTGTTTGGAAGAGTCGTTTTTGAAATGCACTTTTCATGTTGGACATGATGTGTTTATTATTAATTACTATTAGTTCGACATGATTAGTGGCTAAATGCTAGTACGTCACACGCCTCGCAGTGAAACCTGCTTGTGGAATTTTGGGGATGTGATAGAGAGTGTGTGTCTGTGGAGGAGGAATGATAGTCGCTGCAGAGTAGGTTTGTGTTTTGGTTAGTTCTTTTGATTTCTTCTTTAATTGTTAACGATTTTGGCATTGGTCTTTCGATATCCAAAATTTTGCAAATGAAAATTGTTACTATCAATCAAATCAATGATGGTTTAATATTTTTCTGAGCGTTTTAAGTGATATAGCACATAGATGGGATCTATTAAAGCGCTGGGATACATCTACAATCATTGTTAAAAGGTTAGCAGATACATTCCTTCTGTTTTTGTTCTTATTTTTAGTAATGGTATATATATATGTACACACCCATTTGACCTTTAGAGAATCAAATGGATTACATTCAACTTAACTAATTTAAATTTGGATATATGTGTCCCTTTATTAACCTTCTAATTTCTTACATGCAATTTGATCTTAATTGTTAATAATCTACTAATTGTACCCTTTAATGCATGCCAGAGGATATGTAGAGGTCCTTTGGAAAATTTGGTCCTTTGAAGGACAGTTACTTATGCCGAGATTATGGTTGCAGGTGAGTACCTGATAAAACAATCACCAACTAATTCTTCACGCAAGTAACAAAAATGCATATGGTTCCACCAGTTCCTTATAGTTGCTATGGTTACATTACCTCTTTCAGAGGGCCTATGTTAATGTTTGTAGTAACTTCATGTTACTTAGATTGCTCGCTGTATATCTTAGGTTGAAGGCATTCTTATTAATTTATTGATATTTGCACATATTTTAATTAATTTTGGTTGATGAGTTAGGCGTTGATAATTTAGGTCTATATTTGAGTACACTTTCGGTATTTCGGCCACTCGGGCGCTCTCAATAAATATAAACAGATCATCATATGTGTGAATTTTCTTACAGGTAATCATAAACATAAACACCATAAGCTATAATCTGAATGTTATGGTAATGATGTTTATAAAGTTAATTGGGGGTTTTGCATGCTTTTAGACGTGGGTGTCTACGGAAAAGAAGAAATTATTAAGGTGAGGTGATAAACAAGATTTGTGACTCATCGGGTTTTCCCGCACGTTTCTGCTTTATCTGTAACTGGTGGAATAAATAAACCAAGCCTTATTTGATAATTAACTAAATTACTATATGCGAATTATGTGAAAATGTGCGTATTAGAAATTTATATCTATGTATTGTTTATTATAAATGTGCATATTTAGTATGTGAGTCAAAACCATCGGTTCTGACCCGAGGCCGCCTAGTCTCGACTTGGGATCTGCTGATTTGAAACAAGTGGGTTGCACCCACTTACATCGGCCCAACCATCGAGCCCACTCTAGGCGGTGGGGTACGCGGCGAGTGTGGGTATAAAAACCCTTAAACCTAGCCAGCATTCCCAAATTTTGGGCAAGCAATCATCACCTCCAAACACACACTCTCTCTCTCTCTCATCCATTCTCTCTCTAGACAAACCCTAATGTTCCACCTTAATCCTCCTCCTCTCCTCTCGAATCCAACCGGCAGCAGCTAGGATTCTCGGATCAGCTCGCATTCATCACTCGGGGGTTTCTTTCGTCAATCCTACACACCCTCACACTTCTGATTACAAACCAGTTAGTACAACATTGTTTGTAAGGATTTTGTGTGATTTTAGATGCATGATAAGGGTACTAGCTTTCTGACTACATTGTAGGTTGAATGATATGAATGGTAAAACTTTTTTTGATGGCTCTATGAATATATAGGATAGAAGTGTCTATTTGTTTGATGATTGACAATGTATCCTTTATGATAATATGTGGGTTGTTATGATGAGTTAAAGCTGTTTGATGAAATCCAATTCATGTTAAGGTTTTTGTATGATGTAAACATGATTTAGGATGAGAAGTATTGGTTGTTCATATGATAAATGCAAACTGCTAGGCCATTTGGTGATAACATGATGTTTGGAACAACAACCGAATATGAGTATAATGTTGTGTTTATGTGGTTGATGAAACAGTGATGGATAGTACTATGTTTTAGATAGTTTTTATAAAATGTTGAAAACCCTAACAATGAACTGTTTGAAGATGTTAGGAATATTTAAAATTTGTGTGTTTTGATCTGATTTAATAAGTGTACGGTATTGCAAACATGTTAATGAATTGTGGTTGGTTCGTACAATATGAGTAAGGTTCTAGAAGGATTCCATCAACGTTTTCATCATGGGTTGTGAGTCGAGATCATGTGGTGTCGACTCGAGACCACTCACTGACCACTCGAAACCAGACAACGCACAACAGGGGACTCGAGGGTTGTGAGTCGAGATCATGTTAATGAATTGTGGTTGGTTCGTACAATCTGAGTAATGAATTACGGAATTTGACAAAGAAACGACACATATGCACATGTGCATGGATAACTGGTACTCGATTTTTTTTTTTTTTTGTAAATTTTTTTATATTTTTTTTATTAACAAAATATAGCGATTTTTTCAAAAAAAATAGTAAAAAAATAAAAAAAAAAATTTGGGTGTTTTTTAGATTTTTTTAGGAATTACTGTTTGTGTTCACACTGGTTCTCGCGGTTCTCGCAATAAGGGGTGGTTCCTAACGGATCTTTGTCCTATATATATATATATATATATATATATATATATATATATATATATATATATATATATATGTATATATATATATATATATATATATATATATATATATATATGTATTCTTTATTATAAATGTGCATATTCAGTATGTGAGCCGAAACCATCGGTTCCGACCCGAGACCGCCTGATCTCGACTCAGGATCTGCTGATTTGAATCAAGTGGGCTGCACCCACTAACTTGACCTGGTCAAACCATCGAGCCCACTCGAGGCGGTGGAGTACAGGGCTAGTGTGGGTATAAAACCCTTAAACCTAGCCAACATTCCCCTATTTTAGGCAAGCAATCATCACATCCAAATCCCCAAATATTCTCTCTCTCTCTCTCTCTCTCATCCATTCTCTCTATAGACAAACCCTAAAGTTCCACCTTAATCCTCCTCCTCTCGTCTCGAATCCAACCAGCAGCAGCTAGGACTCTCGGATCAGCTCCTGTTCATCACTCGGGGGTTTCTTATCATCAATCCTGATGGAGAGTGCAAAACACGAGTGTTAAATTGTTTAAACATTGTGTTTTTAGTGCGTTGTATGCGGCTATATATTGTGAATGTGATAACTACGCGAGATTGTGATTTTACAGGTTAATCGTGTAATTCGGTGAAGTTACGTGTAGGTCCCCTTGATGTATGGATCTTCACAGAATTGTTTATCTAAACTAGAGTGCGGAATCCTCTAGATCAGAATGTAACGGAATGAGTAGAAATAGAAATCAGCAATTCACATTCAAACTGGGTTTTCTATTGATTATTAATCACAAGGAATTACAATCAATCTAAGACCCTAACCACAAATTCGTCCAAGCCCTAAGCACTCTCACGAATTTCTCACACAAACTGTGTTTGACTGATTAACCTAAACCCTAATGTCTAACCTTGTTTATATAACACAAGGTTTACAACTTGGACTAGGGTTTACTACTTGGGCAAGCCCAATTCGTCCCATATGCCCCAAACTGGGTTTTGTTTAGCGCAAACTCTATAATCTCACTAATACAAAGCTAAACCCGCTAACCGTTTATCGTTTAACTAATTACAAGATATCCAAAGACCAAATCTAAGCTATTGTCACAGAATATGCACCAGATTTTGGCAATCTATCAACGCAAGATATCCCCAGATGAAATAACAGTTTAAAGACCCCCAGATATCCCAGATGAAATAACAGTTTAAAGACCCAAAACTTCAGATTTTGGCAATCTATCAACGCAAGATTTAAGGTCATTAAACCATACACCACTGATGTGTTCCCCACTCATATTCAGTTCATTTAAGTTTATATCACATTGGTAAGTTGATTATTTCATGTTTTTCGCCTGCTGTACATCATATAATGAAGCTGCTATCACACTTAAGTAATTTTGGTTCAATTTCAGTGTGACAGTCTAACTTGCTGATGTACTATCATTTCCCCTTTTTCACACAGTGATAACTCATTTTTGATTTTTCTATTTTTTTATGTTTTGATTTTTCAATTTTTTGTATTTTTGATTTTTAAGAAAAGCAGTAGACTATTTAAAAAATTCTTATGAAAAACCAGTTATTCAGGATTCCTCGTCCCGTTGAGTTCGACTAAATGTTTAAAGCGAGCCCTGTCAAATGCTTTAGTATAAAGATCTGCCAGGTTATCGTCTGTGTCGACTCAACACTTTGAACTTCAAACTAAATCATTTTTTTAAAAAAAATATATATCATCAATCTCACATCCCCCTTCATGTGCCTGAAGCAGCCACTATCAACATAAGTTGATAATCCTCCTTAGCAGCTCCTGCACACACTAACTTAAGAAATTAGTTAGATTGGGGGACCCAAGCCTTAATGGTCTTGGGTCGTCCAAATTCACAAACCACTGGAACATCCATCCAATATCCATTACTCCTAACTGGTGTCTTGGATCTCAGACCTGTTGGAATTTGATTTTGATTTCCACTAGATCTTTGGTCCTGAGGGTTCCTATATACATTGGACTATTTGACCTTTGGAAATATTGATTTTGAAACCTTGAATTTTGATTCCAAGAAGCATTATTGTTGTAATTTCTAAAGCCATTGATATAAAAATTTCGACCACCATTATTTTGGTATCGATTTTGATATTAACTTTGACTTCAGAAATTATTAGAATTATAATTGTTCATTCTTGGTGAACTGCGTCTAGATCTCTGATATCTGCTTGGTGGAGATCTAGGCTGAAATCTAGGTTGATTTCTTCGAAAACGTGGAACTTGTGGAGTTCCATTTTCAGCCTTAACTACACCAACATCAACATTCTGTGGTTGCTTAGGAGCAGATTTCTTTGAAGAATTTGCAACCTTCTCCTCATTATCACCTTTCTTCTCAGGTGATTTCCCTCTCTGTTTGTCACTCATTTGTGCTTCACTCTTTTTGTTAGGACAGCAACTAGCTACATGTCCTTTGATGTGACACCTGAAGCACAATCTCCTTTTCAAAGACTTCTTAGCTGGAGTCTCTTAGGTAGATCCCTTATCAGATGGTGATGATGCTTTGGAAGAATTTTGTTCGGTTTGCTTGGATTCAGATATTTCTTTGTTTTTATTTTTAGTAAAATCTACATTTGATTCACTTTCAATAACAGCGGTTTCATTTTTCATATCACTACCTTGAACAAAATTAATCTTTTTAACAAAAGTTTGATTTTTGCTCTTAGGAGGCGAATTTTGCTTTTTCAAATGTTCCCTGTTATTGTTCTTCTTAGCATCATCACTCTCAGATCCTTCACCTTGACTTGATGTAGATGCGAAACTACTTGGTGCAGTTGACATAAAGTCTGCTAGCTCATCTTCATTAGGCAGGAAAGAATAGTCATGACTAAGATGAGGTGGGACTTCATTATAGCCTTGGAACCCCACAGTGGTCTTGTCATTACTCTTCTTTAACCGACCCATCATGTGTTTCATAACAAAAGACGAATCTCTGAATTGGCTTAATTTTTGTTCAAGTTCAACAATTCTGAGTTGTGCATCTGACAACTCTTTGCATTTTTCAGAAATCTCTTTTGTTTTCTCAGCCATCATTTCGTGAGCTAAGTCTATTAATTGAAGTTTTTCATTTAATTTGCATGTTAAAGCTTCGATTTCACTTTTATAACCTTTTATCTTCTTCAAGTATGGAGATTCATTTCTTTTAGCAAAAAAGTTTGACTCTTTTATGTTAGACATCTCGCTCACCAGACTTTGGTTTTGCTTTGACAACCTGTCAACCTCACCCTGTAATTCACGACACCTCAAACACACAGAATTAGATTGTACCTCTTTCTCATGAACTTCTGTGGTTTGATCAACAACAACCTTTTCAGTTTCACTCTCCTTCTCTACTTCAGCATCCACTTTTGCTTCAACATTTTTCACTTCAGATTCAGCATCACTCACAGTAGTTTCAGCCTCATCAACTGGCATTATCTCTGCCATGAATGAATGAGTGGCACATTCATTTCCATGATATCGCTTTTGTAATGCATCCCACATATCCTTTGAATTTGTGTACTTCTTGAAGATATGCTTGATGCTATCAGGTAAGGATGTCTTTATTGCAGCCAAGGCTCTCTTTTCAGCCTCATACATCTTTTTGTTAGCCTCTTGCATGTTCACATAGGTTGTTAATTGTGGTCTGCCCTTAAAATCATGTACTAGGTTTATGTACCCATCTTCAATACATATCCACATGCGTGCATCTTAGATTGAATGAAGCATTTGCAGCTGTCCTTCCATGTAAGATAATTCTCCACCTTCATCGTCTTAGGTGCATTCAAGTTGGTCATATTCGACATTTTAAACGATGCAGACTGAGAAAACCGTACAAAATTTTCCGAAAACAGTGGTTACCAAATTACACCTTTAGAATCGTCTCGAAAAGACGAATCCAATGATATTTAATGTCAAAATCCAATTTTTTTTGTCCTAAAAATACGAGGAATTCAAAGGTGCAGACGGTTCTGTCAAACGAGCTACGGATCAATTTCTATTTGCAAAACACTGAAATTTTATCGACGCTTGCTAACTGAAATTCCACCTTTTTAAATTTGCTGCTAATTTCGCTGGGAAGCACCTTAATTTCGCTGGGTTAATCCAAATCAAATTCGCTGCACTGGTTCGCTGTTCAACTTGGTTAATTCCGCTGCTAATTATGCTAGTTAACTTCGCAGATTTAATTCGCTGGTTAATTTCGCGAATATGACAACTGGTAAAGTCGCCGAAACCGTGATAATTTCGCTGTGGAAAATTTACACGGTTACAAAAGTCGCATTTGGATTTAATTTCGCCGATGACCGAGATGTTAAGTCCCAAATTCGCTGTTCAGTTAATTATGCTGGTCCTGTTTGTGAATTTGTTAAATTCGTTGGGCAGTAATAAGGAAATTCAATCTTTTTGAAATTCTGAAGGTTTTATCTATTCTCCAACACAATCCTGCAAAATCAAAACAGCAAAATATCAGTGATTTTCGAAAATCAGTAATAAACAGAACGAAGAACGTGAAGAACACGAAGAACAATCTTCGATTCTTCAAGCATTTCCAGCCAAAATCCTTCAAACAACCAACCAAGAACTGTCCTGCAAACCTGCAAATCAACAAACTTAAACAAACAAACTGATCAAACACAAATAAATTCGTTGAACACTATCAAAACTCAAGAAATTTCAAAACCCTAATTTTCAGGTTTCACAATTTCGAAAATACTTCTGCCAAGCACAATTCTGGACCAAGCCTTCAAGAGCCTAATGCTCTGATACCAATTGTAGGTCCCCTTGATGTATGGATCATCACATAATTATTTATCTAACCTAGAGTGCGGAATCCTCTAGATCAGAATATAGCAGAATGAATAGAAACATAAATCAACAATTCACTTTCAAACTGGGTTTTCTATTGATTATCAATCACAAGGAATTACAATCAATCTAAAAACCTAACCACAAATTCGTCCAAGCCCTAAGCATTCTCATGAATTTCTCACACAAACTGTTTTTGGCTGATTAACCTAAACCCTAATGTCTAACCTTGTTTATATAACACAAGGTTTACAACTTGGACTAGGGTTTACTACTTGGGCAAGCCCAATTCGTCCCATATGCCCCAAACTGGGTTTTGTTTAGCCCAAACTCTATAATCTTACTAATACAAAGCTAAAGCCGCTAACCGTTTATCATTTAACTAATTACAAGATATTCAAAGACCAAATCTAAGCTATTGTCACAGAATATGCACCAACATTATGACACTTGGTGATGGAATGGAACATGTAAGGATGTTTATCACGACGTATTACATCATTCGGGACGTGTTCGGGACGAGTGATAGCTCGAATGTGAAAGAAACGCGAAACCATGCAGTCTAAGGAATTGTGGGTAATTAAATGAGAGTGGAGATGATGCCTTTGAGTGAAGACATGATAAGCGACGTAAGCTACAGTGATAAAACCGTAGCCTACGGTTCATACATACGACTTCAAAGAATGATCAGTAAGTTAGACGCTTAGCCTACGGCTACCACAACGTAGGTTACGGTTGGAAACAAAATTGGCAGCGAAGGTTTAATTGTCAAAAGGTTTAATAACCTTAAGATATTATGGGCAACGTCATGTGGACTTGTGAGGCCACTTATTGTTTTATAAAAAAAAGTTCTCCAACATCATCATCATGTTGGCCAAGAATCCAAATATTGAAGAATATATCATCACATGGATTTGCTGGATCACATTGGGAGCTCAAAAGTCATTCTAAAATCATCACCATATTGATGTGCACATGGGAATTAATGGGGAGAACATCATTGAGTTACATGCCATTATTTTAATCATCACACATATATTGAAGGATTGGTGGACTTTTAGCAGCAAACATTAATTACTTGGGCTATCAACAATCGGTCCAACATTATCGTTCGATATCATCGATTTGTGGCAGCAAACACAAGGGGACTTTTGGGCTCTCATAATTGAGAATTGTGGCAGCAATCATTATTGTGCAGCTTCCAAAATCGGCCCAATTTCATCATTATCACAAACAACTTTGGGCCCTCAAAAACACTTCCATATTATCGAATTTGAGGAGGGAAGTTACGGTTGGAAAAAAGGGGGAGGCAACAGCTTTTCTCAGGGTGTGCACACAAATTGAGAGGAGGAATAAAAAGAGGATTTTGAGAGAAGGACTTTGGAACGTGATGCGCGGCTAATCCTCTCGGGTTCACTCCGGTGTAGATGTTGTAAGATTTCTAGGGTTTATACATTTGTATTTTAATTTGGTTTTGTGACAAAATGTTTAGTATTTGAAACTTATGATAATTGTCGTGCATTTGAATTGAATTTGTGAATTGTCGAACGATGATAAAGTTATGACTTTGCGAAATGAATTTGTGCACCTATGCGCTATCGTAGGTTAGGATTTACATGTTCGAGGCAACAAAGTGCATTACGGTCCGTTTTCTATGACGTTGATAACAATTGGCACCTGAGCTTCGTGATACTAATCCGTTAATCACTATATGCAATTGAATCAAGTTAAAACATGTAGGAACCCTAGGTCTTGAAATTATCGAACTGGGTGTGATCCGTATTCTAATTTCTTGTTTCAATTTTTTAGTTTATTTTACAATTTTAGTTAATATTCAATTGATTTCGATAACATCAATTTGTCGGTTCATTCCGATTTATTTTAAAAACCAAACAAATAAATAAAAATAGCAATCTTCATAATCACTTTGTACATTATTTGTAAATAGTCTAAGTATACGAACAGGTCATGCGATACTGACCACATGCTCTTCGTGGATACGATACCCGACTTACCCTAGCTACCTAGGTTTAATTGGGTTTTTGACAGATCGGGACGACATGGTCACGTCAAAATGGCGCCTTTGCTGGGGAGCTAGTGCGCTTAGTATTTCATTGCTTGTTCGATTTTAGTTTAGTTTATTTTCTTTCCACTTTCTTGTATATTTGTGATTTTACTTCGGGTGGTTGAGCTTGTTTGTGCAGGTACAAGTTTTGCAGGTACCATCTTTCAATATGAATTGGGTAGATGTTGATCCGTGTGAGTGTTGCGGAAGCGGAGAGCATTATTTAGAAGATTGCTCTATTTTCCACGAAAAAGTTCAAGCCAACAAGGATCGGGAAGACTGCCTCAGCGGATTGTATGAATATAGGAGGGCGGACTATGAAGATTTCAATGGTCCATCCTTATATTATCCATACGATAATCCACCACCACCACATTATCAAGAGTACTACTATGAACCCGAATTGCCACATTTCTCAAGTTACCGGGAGGTGTATGATGATTATTATAAGGAACACCCTCAACCAGCATACGAGGAACCTCAAGACTCAATAAGTTCCAAATTTGATTCCCTCATGAATGCTATGAGTGCCCTTACTAATTCACATCAAGAGATCAAAACCGAAATGAAGAAAGAGTTTGAAGTAAGAGATAAAGCTCATGAAGACTTGGCAAAGAAAGTGGGTCATCTCGCCGAAGAATTGGCTCAACTTAGACGAGACCAAGAGGTGTTGGCTAGTGGTACAATGGTGCATGGTGATGTGGTGGAAGAGGTTATTGAACTTCCAGAGCAAGTAATTGAATGTTTGAACCGCGTGGAAGACATAACACCGCAAGACGAATCGGATTCGAAAGAAGCTCACGTTCATATTCATCCTTCTTCCAAACTTATCACTCCAACCAACAAAGTTGGGGATGCGGGTTTGTACATAAGGATTCGAAGGGTGGCGTTGCAAGACATTAGCCATATTGTTAAGAAATGACCCCGAAGTTGTACAGTGCGTATGCCGAATATAATAAAAAGAGTATGGATTCGGCACGCCAACTACCGAGCGTATGTTGGAAACTCGGTAGGAAAATGTGCACTTCGCCCACCATGAGAGGTAAATCAGGTATTATTGTTGTAGAGTTTGTACTAGTATTCGTTTATTTTATTTTTCTAGTTAAATGAACGTTGTGGGTATGTTCCCTATGTAACCCTCACAAGACCTACTCGTCCTCCCAAGCTATTGGGGGTTTAAAAGGGCTTTTTGCTTACGCTAAATGCAATCGTGATTCCTACGAAAGTGAGTTAGGTTTGTTATTGCTATACATTATTTTTCCACAAAAATCAAGGTAATCTAACGCATGATTTGGTAATACTTTCATAAAAATGGTAGAACTAAGCACCTAACAAATTTCAATGATTGTGAGAAGCATGCTTCTACACAAGGGTTAAGATTTGTAGGTACACCATGTTCGCGGGACAACCGTTTTTATGAAGAGAAGAAGAAGACAGGAGCATCTAGCGACAAAAAAAATCAGGTGTGTTTCCTTTTTACCTTGATTGTTAGATTAGTAATAAGTGGATTGTAATTGTATGCTATTTTTCCGGGGTGGATTTTCTGGGAAGTTAGCCGTGTCACATCCCTTGTGCGTTTTTAAACATTAGTTCTTACACATTGAGGACAATGTTCACCTCAAGTGTGGGGATGGGGGAGTAGTAAAAGTTTTTTTATTTTGACCCATTCATTTAAACACTACACATTGAGGACAATGTTGACCTTAAGTGTGGGGATGGGGGAAAATTTCAAAAATTTTTAAAAAAATTCTTGTTTCAAAAGCGATCTTAAAAGCACAAGTAACTAAGTCAACAAGGGATGGCACAACCCATTTGGTCTTTTGTCATGGTCAAGTTCAAATTAATAGCATGAAGGGTATTTAGCGGGTGGTTATTTGAGAATAATTCGCCTAAGGAACTAGCATTTTATGCATATCACATACCATACCCTTATACGTGAGGTTTTAAGCCACTTTTATATCATAGAATTACATATACATGTTTCTTTGTTTGAGTGGACCATTAGTCGCGTATTGTAGAACATGCAACTTTTGATACGTTCGAGACCATAGAGCGAATACAAGCACGAGAATGATTAAGGCGTTAGGTAAACCTTTTGCTTTTACACTATTTTTATATCCTTACCCAAAAATTACCCTAGTAGCCAATTTTGAGCCTAATCCTTTCGTTTGACCACCCTTTAGCCCATAACCGTTAAACCTTTTCTTTTAAACCCGTGTGATGAAAATTCGATTATAGGAGTCAAATTGCACAGTTGTGATTTGTTTGTTTGCATATTTATAAAAAAATATATTAAAAAGATCAAAAATTCATAATATGTTTGGAAAAAAAAATGAAAAAGCGTTGAGAAAAACACAAAAAGATATGTTAGTAGTTGTTGAATAAAAGGCGAAAGTTGTTGCCTCATAGTTGATGTTTATATTTAGTTTTGTTTAGTTTAGTGGTTTATAATAAAAATCGAATTTTCATCACCTTAGCCACTTTAAATATCCTACTTCCTACCCTTAGCCTAGCCCCGTTACAACCTTACAAAGACCTTTTGACTTGTGCTTAGTATTTGTGTTCGGTGGTGGAGAATGATTGAGTTGCAAGCCTATGCGGGTACGTGTTCTAATCGGTTTTGAGTGACTACTTAGAAAGTGCTAATTCATTATCTAATTAGCAAAATTTTAAACCGAGTGGAGAGAACATTGTGAGGGATGTGCATGAATTATTAGTTTCAAGGGCAAGTTAATCTTGGATAACCATTTTTACATGATTAATCATTTATTGCTAAACAGGTCCAAAATTGTAAAAAGTTTAAACCGGGCATGACAAAAGACCTTAACCTTAGTCTCGGGAATGGGATGTGTGTTTCTTGTTCGACCCACATGAAAATGAGAAACAGATTAGCTTGAGGGCAAGTAAATGACAAGTGTGGGGATGTGATGGAGAGTGCAAAACACGAGAGTTAAAGTGTTTAAACATTGTGTTTTTAGTACATTGTATACTGTTATATATTGCGAATGTGATAACTACGCGAGATTGTGATTTTACACGTTAATCATGCAATTCAGTGAAGTTACGACACTTGGTGATGGAACGGAACATGTAATGATGTTTATCATGAGGTATTACATCATTCGGGACGTGTTTGGGACCAGTGATAGCTCGAATTTGAAAGAAACGTGAAACCATGAAGTCTAAGGAATTGTGGGTAATTAAATGAAAGTGGAGATGATGCTTTTGAGTGAAGACATAATAAGCGACATAAGCTACGGTGATAAAACCATAGCCTACGGTTCATACATACGACTTCAAAGAATGATCAGTAAGTTAGAAGCTTAGCCTATGGCTACCACAGCATAGGTTACGATTGGAAACAAAATTGGCAGCGAAGGTTTAATTGTCAAATGTTTAATAACCTTAAGATATTATGAGCAACGTCTTGTGGACTTGTGAGGCCACTTATTGTTTTATAAAAAAGTTCCCTAACATCATCATCATGTTGGCCAAGAATCCAAATATTGAAGAATACATCATCACGTGGATTTATTGGATCACATTGGGAGCTCAAAAGTCATTCTAAAATCATCACCATATTAATGTGCACATGGGAATTAATGGGGAGAACATCATTGAGTTACATGCCATTATTTTAAGCATCACACATATATAGCAGCAAACATTAATTACTTGGGCTTTCAACAATCGGTCCAACATTATCATTCTATCTCATCGATTTGTGGCAGCAAACACAAGGGGACTTTTGGGCTCTCACAATTGAGAATTGTGGCAGCAATCATTATTGTGCAGCTTCCAAAATTGGCCCAATTTCATCATTATCACAAACAACTTTGGGCCCTCAAAAACACTTCCATATTATCGAATTTGAGGAGGAGAGTTACGGTTGGAAAAAAAGGGAGGCAACAGCTTTTCTCGGGGTGTGCACACAAATTGAGAGGAGGAATAAAAAGAGGATTTTGAGAGAACGACTTTGGAACGTGATGCGCAGCTAATCCTCTCGGGTTCACTCCGGTGTAGATGTTGTAAGATTTCTAGGGTTTATACATTTGTATTTTAATTTGGTTTTGTGACAAATTGTTTAGTATTTGAAACTTATGATAATTGTCGTGCATTTGAATTGAATTTGTGAATTGTCGAACGCTGATAAAGTTATGACTTTGCGAAATGAATTTGTGCACTTATGCGTTATCGTAGGTTAGGATTTACATGTCTGAGGCAAGGAAGTGCATTACGGTCCGTTGTCTATGACGTTGATAGAAATTGGAACCTAAGGTTCGTGATAGTAATCCGTTAATCACTATATGCAATTGAATCAAGTTAAAACGTGTAGGAACCCTATGTCTTGCAATTATCGAATCGGGGCGTGGTCAACTAATGCAGACAAACTGCATTTAATGAAGAAAGAGAAGGAGGATGGACACGGGGTCGTGCCCGAGCTGCTGTTCATGTTAGTGCAATATGTATCTATCGCCTCCGTCAATCAAGCCTGTAGAGAAACCGAAGAAATCTAGCGTTATATTGTAATATCTAGTTAAAAGGGCAAGGTGGCAATTTTGTAAATAAGGAGAACCTCCTTATAACCTTGAGCCTATAAATAGGAGTCTAATTGTTAGATTAAAGACTTTTTTCTCATTTAAGATTTAGGAGCTTAGTGCTTAGAGAGAGAAAGTGCTCCACGTGATTCTCGGTGCATTGTACTCGTCATATTATTCAATAAGAATCACGGTTATAGTATGTTCTCGTGTGTTCGGTCATGTTCGTGTACGGATTCCGCACGTTACACGTTCGTTACGCAATCATTCGGTGTCAAAACCGGTCCTACAAGTGGTATCATAGCAGGAGCTCGATTGCACTGATCAAACACATAGATTCGTACAGGATTTTCATCGATTTCAGATCCGAATTGCATCATTTCTTCATCTTCAACTCATTCTTTCACGTTTTTTACTGAATTTTTCAAAATTGAACGGGTTTTTACGGTCCAAATTAGCTGATTTTTTATATGTTGTGCGAAAATACCTGATATATTGTGACAACCCGAATCACAAGTGATGACACTGATCACAGATCACATGTGATGTAGTTAAACGAGCCGTTCAATTTAATGTTCACATGTGTAACTTTGATCTAATTGGACAAAATGGGTTTTAGTTGTGACAACCCGAATCACAAGTGATGACACTGATCACAGATCACATGTGATGTAGTTAAACGAGCCGTTCAATTTAATGTTCACATGTGTAACTTTGATCTAATTGGACCAAATGGGTTTTAGTGGGCTGTCAACAGTTGGCTTCTAACAATCTAATTGGGCCGAACAATTCAAAATCACATGGGTCGGTGACTGTTTGTTTCACGTGAATTTATTAAAAGCTGGCAAATTTTATTAAACCTCAAACTGTTATCACATGCAATATATCATATATATTATGAATATGAATGTTATAAACTTAATTGGGCCGCCACCACTTGTAAAAGATTTCGGCCCAACCTCAACCTCCTTAAACTATTTTCTGGGCTTACCACCCTTCGGCCCAATCCCCTAATTTAATCAGACTTGGCCAGCCTTCTTATTGTGTATGTAAATAATGATTCCCATTATTTAACCTATTACTCTAAACCCTATGTTTCCCAAAAACCAACGACGGCAATAGATCTTGTTCAAGCATCACCTTCTCTAGTCAACCCCTTGGTTAGTAGTTTTATATTCATTGAAATTCTTATTTGTTTAATATTGATTGTGTGTTAATTAATTGATAAACGTGGCATGTGTATTTAAATAAATTGGGTGATCATATGATTGTTATAAAGATCTGGGCGCGGGTTGAGACCAAGGGTGAGCCGATTGTATGTGGGTTGTGTATGAGATTTCATTAATGTTAGTATGTTCGTTACGTGATCATGCAATTTTTGTCGAGTTTGTATGCGTATGTTCTGAGTTATCTTGTGTTGCAATTCATGCAAGGAATATTATGGTATGGAATTTTATTGTAATATTATATGTAACATTGTGTGCAAAGAATCACGTTGGTTTATGATATGTGCAACATGGGGTTTTGGGTATTATTTAAATTAAACAAAGAACCAATTGTGGTAAGTTCATAGGGGCTGTTGTAATCGAATGAAGTTAGACTTGCAACTATAAACTCATATTAGGCATTTACTAAAAGAATTATGTGTGTGTGTATGAATGATAATTACTTGGCTAGTCAATTGGTTTGTTAATGTATTTGCTGCGGATTAAGGGATAATAAGGGTTATGATATTAATTATTTGATGATAAATAGCACTATATGGGAGGTTGCGAAATTGTTTGGATCTGATGAGATTAGAATGCATAATTGTTACCCATCATGTAACTAACTTGATCAAATTTAGTGGGGAGTGTTACGAGAAATTATGGAAGATAATTTAATGGGTCAAACGTATCCTACTTGGGCCACACACACACAGGTTGGGCTGCACAGTCCTCTGAAAGTACATTAGGCTTCACACATAAATGGGGCCTATTATGTAATGGACCGCACACTTTTGTTGATGGGCCTTGTAAGTACCATGTCTGTAATATAGGGATGTCTGCATTTATGCTTCGGTCCATGGCTGCTTATAATGTTAATTAGATAAGTTAGCATGAAGTGGTTGCACATGTGTTGGTGAAAGGGGTCCGAGGTTAGGGAATTAATACTTCTACATTTAAAAGTTTGTAATATTCATAGCCTAAATTGTTCTAAATTTAACAGTAGGATAGGTGCACATTATTATTTTGGGAATTGGTAATTTTAGAACATGAAACTGTGAGGTTCGGGAATGGGAGTAAATCCTTAGTTGTGAATATGTGTTGATGGCAAAAATGTTTTAGTGGATATAAATATATATTATTACGTGCGTGCCATTATATGACAGCTTGTTAACCTGGTTCACTTAAACCTTGAGTTGTCTGGAAACACTAGGACATTGCATGACTCTCCATACGTGTACTTACGTTTACTATACATTAGGTCGCTTTTAACGGATTTAACATTTAAAGTGTAGAAGTACATAATCATAAACCGAGCAAAACTAAGGTGAGTTCATCTCTCTTGAGCATGCGTCCCGGTGGTTGGGACAGTCAGTGGGTATCCCGGAGTGGGATAAGTCGTTTGGGTAAAAACGGGAATGTTGGATAATATACTCTTCCTATCACCTTTAAGGTCCCTCCGTGTTGTTTGGTTACCGTGTAGGTAACATGGTATTAGTTAGTAGCGCTACTTAGGTTTGGCAACCTCACCCCGTACCTGGGAGGACGGGTGTTGAACTAATGACCTAGTCATGACCAATGCTTTGATAGGAGCATTGGAGAAAGGGCAAAATAATCAGAAGCCGTCTTGTAATGGGGTATTATCAACATTGTTTTCAAAATGGTATTCAATGAACTAGATTAAACACTTGGTAACTAACGTTTTCGTAAAACTATGAACTCACCAGCGTTGTTTGATACACTTGTTGCATGCTCGCAGGTTGTTAGATATCTTGGACTTGGAAACTTGCTGTCTGGAGTAGCCGAAGTGGTCATGGGTCGACAGGAAGGATTTATGTGACTGATTTCTTGATACTATACTTTGGTTTTGAAACAATTTAACTTCGTTTACTATTTGCTTCCGCTGAACTTATTGATTTTCGTTTAAACTTGTTGAAGATGTTTTTATTAATAATGGGGATTTTATTTATAACTTGTATGGGTTCAATGTAATTGGTGGCTCGTTATTGGTATGTCACACGCCTAACAGGGACACTCCCTATGTGGTAATTTGGGGGTGTGACAGTTTGGTATCAGAGCCGCTGGTTATAGTGAACTTGGTTTTAAAACGTTTTCATAAAACCAGACTATAACCGAACAGGACCGAAATCGACCATGACACTCAGCTCCAGACTGCAAGGTTCGCTTCTCATTTACTATTGCATAGTATATCTAGTGTACACTTATGTATAACATTACACGTGAATGCACACTTGGCACAACAACATGAGCCCTTATATTACCAACCCCTGTTATGTGAACTGTTAGTGTGACACTACCCTTCGACTATTGTGATTCTTGATCATATAAAACCTTTCGCTTGCTATTTGAATGTGGGGAACCTTTTAGCGCAAGTTAAGAGGCACTGAGATAAGCATGCAAATCGCCTTATTATTATGGGTGCACACATAATAATAACGCGAGGTGCATGCAAGTCCCAGTGAGGCTTAACGAGCGTGAGAAGGGTTCTGCCCTATTGTGTGTAAACTTGGTAGATTGTAGATTTCAACGTGATACTTGACCTGTACCTCATTTCGACTCGTAACCTTTTCCCTCTTCTCCTATAGAATCATGAGTGGACGAGGACATGGACGTGGTCACATCGCGATGACCCAAGCTGAGCTGACCAACTTGATCAACACTCGTGTAGCTGAAGCCCTAGCGGCTTACCAGGCTGGTACGATATGTGCCAATTACTTTATATCCTTGTGTCGTATACTCGAATCTTACCAGTGCGTTGTACGTTCTTACGTTTTAGGTCAACCTGCGAATCAAAACAATCCACCTGCTCCACCTGTTTGTACGTACAAGATGTTCATGGATTGTAAGCCACAGACCTTCAGTGGGATTGAAGGGGCTGTAGGACTCCTGCGATGGTTTGAGAAGGCAGAATCGGTATTTGCAATGTGTAACTGTCCAGCTGGGGACAGAGTGAAGTATGCTACGGGCACACTCGAGGATGGTGCCCTGACATGGTGGAATGCCCAAGTTCAGATGTTGGGTATTGAGATGGCGAATGCCACTACTTGGGATGATTTCAAAGAGTTGATGAGGGAGGAGTATTGTCCTCGTGATGAGATTCAGAAACTGGAAAACGAGTACTATAATTTGAAAATGGAGGGATCTGAGATTGAAGCATACACTAGGAGGTCTAATGATTTAGCAACTTTGTGCCCTAACATGTCTCGACCCCCACCTTGGCGAATTGAGTTGTATCTCAAGGTCTTAGCACCAGCTGTTAAGGGGTACGTTACTGCTACAAACCTAGACAATCTGCCCCGTATCGTCCGTTTGGCACATAAGATTACTGACCAAGAGGTCGAACATGGCAACTTGCCGCCACGTGTTTCTGCTACTACCTCGACTGCTACAGCTACCACACCTGCTAGTGATCACAAGCGAAAATGGAACGATACTGAAAAAGCAACCAGTGCCAGCCAATCTCAGAAAAGGGCAGACAACAGCATCCACCGTAGTTTCAGCCAGTCGTCTTCTGTGAACCAGAATCAGAGCAACAATTCAAATCAGGGTTCTTACGCGGGAAAGCTACCAAAGTGTGATAAGTGTATGTTCCACCATCGCGGACCGTGCACCCGGGTATGTCATAGGTGCAACAAGGTGGGTCATATGGCTAAAGATTGCAGGGTCTGGCTTCCAAAGCAGCCGCAGCAGCAGCCACAGCAACAGGAGAGGCAACAGTCTCAACAGAACCGGGGAAATCAAAAGGGGTGCTTTCAGTGTGGTGATGAGGGTCATTTTAAGCGGGATTGCCCTCAGCTTAACCAGAATGCTGGCAACAACAACAACGCAGGGAATAACAACAATGGGAACCATGGTGGGAATGGGGCAAGTGGAAGGGTATTTACTATTGGCGCTGGGGAAGCTCGCAATGAAGGGTAATGCTGATAGCGGTACGTCTCCTTTGAATGATCTTTTTGCTTCTATTTTATTCGACTTTGGTCCCGATTTGAGTTATGTGTCTCTGGGGTTCAATCGTTAGCTAGGACTGACTCCCACCCTTATTGTAAATAAGCATGTAGTAGAATTAACTGATAGTAAATCGATAGAAGCTTCTCATGTTCTTTTTGGTTGTAAACTTGATCTCATGGGTCAAGTGTTTGACATTGGCCTACTTGCCAATACTCTTGTAAGTTTTGACGTGGTCGTTGACATGGACTTGGTTATCTATGTATCAAGCAGAAATTCCCTGCAAAAAGAAAATTGTGCGTATCCCTCTCCCCAGTGGGGAATCCTTATCAGTTCAAGATCATCGTAGTGGTGCCATTGTTGGCATCGTCTCAGTCGTGAAAGCCCAGAAGTGTCTACGGAAGGGCTACTCTGCTATACTAGCTCTTGTCACCGATTCGCCACTTTAAGAAAGGAAGATCGAGTATCTTCCAACTATTCGTTAATTTTCTGGCGTGTCTTCTGAAGAGTTACCTGGTTTACTTCCACATCGTTAGGTGGAACTTCGGATTGACCTTATGCAAATCCTGATTTCCTTCTAGGATACAGCAATCCCTTGGGTTCGCTGGATACTATCACAGATTCATCATGGGATTTTCGAAGATTGCGTAACTACAACCTCCTTAGCACAGCTGGGAGCTGTGAATTCTTGGGAAAACAAAGTCGCGGAACGTCTTTTTAGCTTTTGAAACCCAACTCTGCAACGCACTGAGCATCACTCCTATCTGAGGGTACTGATGGTCTGGCGGTATACCATGATTGTTCGAACTAGAGTCCCGGTTACGCACCGATACAACATGAGAAGGCGACGACTTACGTGGTGGACTTACATGAAGGACCGCACGAGTCACGACCTGCGGTGGAAGCTGTAGTCTTTAGATTTAAATTGGAGGCATTACTTGGACGGTACCAAATACACTACCTAGACCGATCACAAGGGCCTCCTGTGTACCCTTGTCTCGAAGGAGCTAAACATGAAAAGACATCGCTGGTTGGAGCTATTGGATGAATACGATCGTGAAACCTGGACGTGCACGAGCTTTACAGCCTGCTATCGACTCTAACATACCTGATCCGACCCGCCTTGCCCAAACTGAAGAACTGAAGGAAGAGAGTTCTCAAGATTAACCTATGCGGGGCATGAGGAAGCAACCTTTGGCAGGTCGGACGATATTTGCTACTTCGTGGAACGAATGGGGATCTCTCTATACAGCAACATTCGGGAACTGGTGCAGGCGAAGCCTAACTGACGTTACGATGGACCATTCGACACACTTGGAAGAATCGATAGTGTAACCTACAAACTCGAGTTACCCAAAAAAAAAAATTGGGTAACGTTCACGATGTCATTTATGTCGCGAGTGTAAAGTAGTGTTCGTTCGACGAAATGCTTGTGATACCTTCTTAGGGTCGAGAGTCGAACTTCAAGTTGCAGTTGTCAAGGTGCCTATTGAAATCATGTCCCAGGAGGCTAAGGTTTGCAAGCACTGTCAAATCCCAATCATGAGTGTTCGTTGGAACTCAAGACGTGGACCGGAGTTCACGTGGAAACGCCATAATCGGATGAAGCTCTAGTATCTTCAATTGTTCAAATAGTTGTTTCAACCTTGGACGTCATTAACGAATTTCGGGACGAAATTCGCTTTCAAGTTGGGGATGATGTGGTACCCGAGGAAAATCCACAGTTATCCTGATCTAACACCTTGTTATTTGGGATACTTATCAAATTTCGGGACGAAATTTCTTTCAAGTTGGGGATGATGTGACAACCCGAATCACAAGTGATGACACTGATCACAGATCACATGTGATGTAGTTAAACGAGCCGTTCAATTTAATGTTCACATGTGTAACTTTGATCTAATTGGACCAAATGGGTTTTAGTGGGCTGTCAACAGTTGGCTTCTAACAATCTAATTGGGCCGAACAATTCAAAATCACATGGGTCGGTGACTATTTGTTTCACGTGAATTTATTAAAAGCTGGCAAATTTTATTAAACCTCAAACTGTTATCACATGCAATATATCATATATATTATGAATATGAATGTTATAAACTTAATTGGGCCGCCACCACTTGTAAAAGATTTCGGCCCAACCTCAACCTCCTTAAACTATTTTCCGGGCTTACCACCCTTCGGCCCAATCCCCTAATTTAATCAGACTTGGCCAGCCTTCTTATTGTGTATGTAAATAATGATTCCCATTATTTAACCTATTACTCTAAACCCAATGTTTCCCAAAAACCAACGACGGCAATAGATCTTGTTCAAGCATCACCTTCTCTAGTCAACCCCTTGGTTAGTAGTTTTATATTCATTGAAATTCTTATTTGTTTAATATTGATTGTGTGTTAACTAATTGATAAACGTCGCATGTGTATTTAAATAAATTGGGTGATCATATGATTGTTATAAAGATCTGGGCACGGGTTGAGACCAAGGGTGAGCCGATTGTATGTAGGTTGTGTATGAGATTTCATTAATGTTAGTATGTTCGTTACGTGATCATGCAATTTTTGTCGAGTTTGTATGCGTATGTTCTGAGTTATCTTGTGTTGCAATTCATGCAAGGAATATTATGGTATGGAATTTTATTGAAATATTATATGTAACATTGTGTGCAAAGAATCACGTTGGTTTATGATATGTGCAACATGGGGTTTTGGGTATTATTTAAATTAAACAAAGAACAAATTGTGGTAAGTTCATAGGGGCTGTTGTAATCGAATGAAGTTAGACTTGCAACTATAAACTCATATTAGGCATTTACTAAAAGAATTATGTGTGTGTGTATGAATGATAATTACTTGGCTAGTCAATTGGTTTGTTAATGTATTTGCTGCGGATTAAGGGATAATAAGGGTTATGATATTAATTATTTGATGATAAATAGCACTATATGGGAGGTTGCGAAATTGTTTGGATCTGATGAGATTAGAATGCATAATTGTTACCCATCATGTAACTAACTTGATCAAATTTAGTGGGGAGTGTTACGAGAAATTATGGAAGATAATTTAATGGGTCAAACGTATCCTACTTGGGCCACACACACACAGGTTGGGCTGCACAGTCCTCTGATGGGCCTTGTAAGTACCATGTCTGTAATATAGGGATGTCTGCATTTATGCTTCGGTCCATGGCTGCTTATAATGTTAATTAGATAAGTTAGCATGAAGTGGTTGCACATGTGTTGGTGAAAGGGGTCCGAGGTTAGGGAATTAATACTTCTACATTTAAAAGTTTGTAATATTCATAGCCTAAATTGTTCTAAATTTAACAGTAGGATAGGTGCACATTATTATTTTGGGAATTGGTAATTTTAGAACATGAAACTGTGAGGTTTGGGAATGGGTGTAAATCCTTAGTTGTGAATATGTGTTGATGGCAAAAATGTTTTAGTGGATATAAATATATATTATTACGTGCGTGCCATTATATGACAGCTTGTTAACCTGGTTCACTTAAACCTTGAGTTGTCTGGAAACACTAGGACATTGCATGACTCTCCATACGTGTACTTACGTTTACTATACATTAGGTCGCTTTTAACGGATTTAACATTTAAAGTGTAGAAGTACATAATCATAAACCGAGCAAAACTAAGGTGAGTTCATCTCTCTTGAGCATGCGTCCCGGTGGTTGGGACAGTCAGTGGGTATCCCGGAGTGGGATAAGTCGTTTGGGTAAAAACGGGAATGTTGGATAATATACTCTTCCTATCACCTTTAAAGTCCCTCCGTGTTGTTTGGTTACCGTGTAGGTAACATGGTATTAGTTAGTAGCGCTACTTAGGTTTGGCAACCTCACCCCGTACCTGGGAGGACGGGTGTTGAACTAATGACCTAGTCATGACCAATGCTTTGATAGGAGCATTGGAGAAAGGGCAAAATAATCAGAAGCCGTCTTGTAATGGGGTATTATCAACATTGTTTTCAAAATGGTATTCAATGAACTGGATTAAACACTTGGTAACTAACGTTTTCGTAAAACTATGAACTCACCAGCGTTGTCTGATACACTTGTTGCATGCTCGCAGGTTGTTAGATATCTTGGACTTGGAAACTTGCTGTCTGGAGTAGCCGAAGTGGTCATGGGTCGACATGAAGGATTTATGTGACTGATTTCTTGATACTATACTTTGGTTTTGAAACAGTTTAACTTCGTTTACTATTTGCTTCCGCTGAACTTATTGATTTTCGTTTAAACTTGTTGAAGATGTTTTTATTAATAATGGGGATTTTATTTATAACTTGTATGGGTTCAATGTAATTGGTGGCTCGTTATTGGTATGTCACATGCCTAACAGGGACAGTCCCTATGTGGTAATTTGGGGGTGTGACATCTATAACCCCACAATGTTTTAGATCCTAATTCCTAGCTGTTATAAGAGAAATCTGAGATTTTGTGTCCGATAACGAGTGACATCAGGTTGATTTCGCTTGAAATAGCCTAATTTCGCTTGAAAACACCTAATTTCGTTTGAAAAACACCTAATTTCGCTTAAAAACACCATATTCCGTTTGAAATCACATCTGATTTCGCACGGAATTAGGTATTCCGTGTGAAAATGACTTAATTCCGTTTGAATCCAATCTAATCCCGCACGATATTAGATTTCGTTTGTTGATTCCGTTTAAAAACACTATTCCGTGTGAAAGTGCATATTTCGTGTGAAACAGATATTCCGCGTGAAATTGCTATTTCGTTTGAAAGCTATCCCGTGTGAAAATCTGTTCCATGTGAATGTGTCGTCATTTCATTTGAAGTCAGCTTTGTGTCAGTCAATATAGTATCAGTCTTTGCATGTGAAACATTAAATGAAATCGGTGTACATGTGACTAAAGGTTAATCGACCCAATCATATATTTTGAACTCTAAATGTTGTCGGTTTTTACAATAGTTCACGAGAACCATTAAAAGCATATCTAATTACTTGTCAGCTACTTTAAATAAAGGTCCAATAGAATTAAACTTGTCAGACCATTATCTCGACCCACTTGTACTAACCGATCCAATTAAAATGTATGGCAATTAAAGTTGTTGGTCGTTGAACTTGTTGTAATCACGTGAATTCTTGAATCCATTTATTGCATTAAGTCATCGGCCCAATCAAATTGATTTGTTTTATGTGACCCATGTGTTAATAATATGAAAGTTCATATTAATCAAAGTTTCGGTCCAATAGAATTTTAGTTGGTAATTGTGTTTGTCGGCTCTTGACTAAAAAGACATTGCATGTGATATTGTGAAATGTGTGTAAGCATTTAATAATTGTCAGATCCCATTCATGTTTTGTCGGCATTGATTAGTGTGTGCATGAGATATGTTAGTTTGCATGGTTTGAAAGTCAAGATTCACCGCATCAAATTCATACGGTTCAAAGTAGTTCAGTCAAATTGCTTGAAATAGTTCAGGTCGTGTCTTTATGAACCAGGTCGGTTGAGAGTGAACTCAGTTTGCACGTAGTGGGTCAGGTTGTTTGAATTTGATCCGGGTTATAGCAGTTCGCACGGTTTGACAAACTAAATCTCATTTCGCATCAAACTCAGTCCGCACAAAATCACGAGTCCGAGTATCAGTTTGATTCAGTTGTTTGATAGCGTTAAACTGATCGTTTGTTTGTGAATTTGTAAGGTGATTCAAGGTGATTCAAGATATACAAAGTGTAAATTCAAGACACAATTTGAAGATGTCTAGCAGTGGTGAAGAATTTTACAACACGTTTTACGATGCTTTTACTTCAGAATCATTCGAACGAAGATCCGAAACAAGAGATTACTCAAAAGAGATTTTTGATAATTTCAAATATGATAATTTGTATGGAAACCAACAGAAACCACCAAAATTAATAAAAGTTGAAAACTATAACTGTTGGAAAAATCGGTTTAAGGGTTGGGTAAAAGCTTTTGCACCTGAAAGTTGGTTAAAGTTAAAACAAGAATATAAAAAACCAACAAAAGAAGGAGGAGAGTTATTAACCAAAGAAGAGTTCACAGAAAGAGATGTAACAAATGTTGTAGCTGAATACAAAATGATTACATTGTTAAAGCAGTCAGTAAGAGAAGACATTATTTCACTACTTGAAAATGAGAAAACATCAAAGGGTTTATGGGAAGCTTTAGAAAGAAAATGTACTGGTGGTGAACTGATTATGAAAACAAGCATTCGTTATTGAAAAAATAATTTGATTTGTTTGATTGTATGAATTGTGAAACTGTTCCACTAATGATTGAAAGATTCTGTCATCTTAAACTTGAAATGGAAAGAGTTGGTGTGTCAAGAAATAATGAAGAAATCATTAATAAGTTGATAGAAGTTGTTCCATATGAAGACGACTAGAGATACTATGTCATGATTCTCAAAAACAGCAACGATATGAGCAAGATGACTCTAGACTGGCTGATTGAGAAACTTGAGGGGCATGATGAGATCAGGAAACAAAACAAAATGGGAAGGCAGCAGTATAAACAAAATGTTGACTTATACTACAGAGGAAACATGCTTGATCAAAAGTCAAAAAACGGCATTCAGTGTTGGAAGCTCAAAGGTTTCACCTCAGCAAAGTTCTTCAAGAGATTCGGGTTATCATTCACTTGGTCCAAATGCATCAAATCCGAACATAGTCCATTGCAATATCGCTATAGATCTGAAAAACTCTCAAAGTCTGAGTGCAGAAGTGGCCAAGCAACAAATGGTGTTCTTAGCTTCCGTCTTGGAATCGTACGAAAGTCTGATCGCGGGAAAAGTTGGAAACTCGAAAATGAAAAAGGAAGATTATTATCAGATCGATCCAGAGGAGATGGAGCTAATGGATATTAAATGGTGCATGGCTAGCACAATGAGGAGAGCACAACGCTTCATGGAGATCACTGGAAGATCGTCTTTGGGGTCTGTTGATTTGAAATTGGGGTTTGATAAGGCAAAAGTTACATGTTTCAAATGCAAACAGAAAGGACACTTCAAGAGAGAATGTACAAACAGGGAAACTGACGAACCCACGAATCCATTCAGAGATGATTATTAAAAGAAAGCAATTTATCATCGCAACAGTAATCAGAAACAGATTGATGAAGGGTCGTCAAAGGAAAGATCTAGGGCGATGGCGGTTATTCACGACGATGAAGGTTATGATTGGAGTCAAATTCTTCCTGAAGAAGATTATCTTGGACATCCATTTGTAGCCGGTGCAGCTTATGATAATTGGTAGAGAAGGGACAACGCCAGATACGAAATTAGAAAATTGAATGAACCATTCAAGGAAGCTCGGAGAGCCAAAAGATGGAATGTTACATGGATCCACAGGGTAATCCAGTGGTTGATTCGACAAAGGTGGATTTCGATGCAGTAACAAATCTTTTTCCAGATCAGGACACTTATAATACAAGAAGACTGTCTGAAAAAGGTTATGAGGCTGATTTGATGAACAAAATTCAAGAAATTTTTGAAGCAAGTCTGCCAAAGGTGGTAGAAATAAAGAGGAGGAAAGAAGAAGAGCTGAAAAGGCTGGTAGAAGAGGTGAAGATTTTGGCAAAGAATGACGTTGAAGAAGAACGGAAGATGGAAGAAGAAGAGAAGAAAGAAGAAGTCCAGAAAGTTGAAATAGAAGAATCATCGGTGCTGAAAGAAACTGAGGTAAATGAATCTTCTGATTTATCAAATATGAAACTATTGATAAAAATGAAAACAAGTGTAGGAATTGCATAGAAATGTGCAAAGCATGTACTAAAAAAGATGAAATAATAAAAACAAAAGAAATTGAAACAAATAAACTTTAAAATGTTTTCAAAATAAAATGTAAAGAAATGATTGAAAAAGAAGAAATGTTGAAACAAAAGGTTGAAAAGCTGACACTAAAATGTCAAGATTTTGAAAAGGAAAATGAAATTTATAGACAAATGTGTACAGCAAAATGTGTTGGTTGTGTTGAAAAAGATAATAAGTTTCAAGATTTTCAAAAAGAGTATGATAATTTGAAGTGGTCAAGTGCAAGAAGCTTATGATACTTTGAAGAGACAAGTCAAATGTTTTGACGAAAGATTGTCTGAAACTTTAACAACCAAAGAACGGTATGAGAGAAAGCTTAAAGAAAAGCAACTTGAATTAAACAAGTGCGTTGATGAAGTTGCTAATCTTAAACAAGTTCTGGTTGAAAAAGAAAAGATTGTTACAAAACTTCAAAGTTATCATAACTCTTCGTACATTCTCGAACACATTTTCTACATCACACCAGATGACAAAGATACTGACAAGAATAAAAAAAGGTATTGGTTCAGAATTTCATCAGGTACCTCTACCATTGAGAAACAATTATACTTTTTATGATGAGGAAAAGGTGGCAAAAGGTCTGAACATAGTTGACCAATTACCTGAAAGTATTGATGTGACTTACGCCAAATCTGATGAGGCTAATGATTCAGAGGTGGTAAGTAAGGTTGTTGAAAGTGTTTTGAAAGATGAGTCAACCAAAGGTAAGTCTGAATCACATGATGAAAATGAGGTAAATTTTCATGATGGCTATTTTAAACAGTCAAAATCTAAGAAATTTGTGAATGATGATTCAAAAGGATTGGCTTATACCATGATTGGATCGGACAAATTATTCTTAGACATTGTATTCCCGATTCAAAAATGTGATTTCAGAAAAGATTGATAAGGTTTTTAAGATGGTTGAGATTGAAAAGTCTGAAATTTTAAAATTTGCTGGGAAAAACAAGAAAACTTTTTATAACAAGCCTGGTTACAAAAAGAAGAACATGAAGGCTGGATTGGGTTATAAAAAGAATAAAAATTGGAAGCGAAATGAAAAACCGAATTTTCAACAAAAAATGAATTTTGTTCATGGGAAAAGTTTGAAAGAAGAGGAAGAACTTCAATTTGGACAACAGTCTAATGAAGAGTTCTATGCTCAGAAAAAGACACAACAACAGGCTAAGAATGTTTCAAAGAAAACTTGTTTTAAATGTGATCAAATTGGACATGTTGCACGCAAGTGTCCAAACCTAAAGTCTGTTGATGTTGAAAAACAGAAGTCTGAGAATGTGAAACAAAAGTCTACCAGATTTGATTCCAAACAAACTTGGAGGTACAACACAAACAAGTTTGCTTCGAATCAAACTTGGAAATCAAACCAGACTAGGTTTGAATCAAGACAAACATGGAATTCTCGCACACCCAGATTCAGAACAACACAAAGTTGGCAAACATCAGTTGATATGACAAAACCAAACCAGTTTTGGAAATCAAAAAGTGTTAATCAAAATCAAAATAATCAAAACGAGTCACGATCTTACAAAAGAAATGCATCAAAATGACAGAACTAGGAGATTAAGAAACAAGTGATTTCTGTGAATGAAGAAAAGGTCGAAGTCAAAGATGAAAAAGTTTTTGTACAAAATGTCACACCCCCAAAATCCACCTGCGGATAACACCCGCTTCGGGGGCGTGACTGACCAGGATCCAGCCACCAATTATACCGAATACTTAAGTTGATAACAAAAGTAATACTTACTATTCATAGGCTTAGCAAATATTAAGTTCAGAGTTTAAAGTTTTAAGTTCCAAAACAGTATTAAGTAGCGGAAGCATAAGTACGGTAGTTTAAAACAAAGTTCATGATTCAAAATAAGGTAACACCCAACACAAGGGTGAACAGACACTACACGTTCCCAAGCTGCAAGCTCCTCCGTCACTGGTTACCTGCAAAGCATGCAGTAAGGGGTCAACAATAATGCTGAGTGAGTTCACTAGTTGTCCAGTTTTAATTACCAAAAACTTTGTTTCACCGGTTAATTTATCCGTTTATACATGCCCTGGGGAGCTACCCCAAAAGTTAGCGACTAAACTGTTTTTCCAATACCGAACACTAGGTAACCGTTGCGTATCCGCAGGATGCCCCGATGTCAATGTTCTATCATCATTGACGGATTTCTGAGTACATTAGTTCACGACCGTCCCAAACCAGGGCACGGTGTGAGGCTGGTAAACACCTAAATAGCGCTATCAACTAATAACCCGCTCGCCTAACCCGGCGACTAATCGGTATTTGTAGTAGGGACTTGAGTGATAGAGTTTCGTTTAGTGCCGTTAGTTGCAATCCGTATAAACAGTAATTAACCAAAAGGTTTCCCAATACCAGGGAAGGAAAAGTAAGTTTTGTTCCCAATAACTCGGGAAGGTATGTAAATGGTATCCCCTTTTACCAGGGGATAGGATTGTTTTAGTCTCGTGTCCCAAACCACCGGGACGCATGCTTTTAAGTTGTGAACTCACCTTGGGTTGCTCGGTAGGTTTAGGTTACTTGTCAATCACGTTGGTCACCACGTCCTAACATGGTTACCGGTATAGGTCAGGTTCGGTATACAAGCATTCACGTAAAACACATACAGGCACGTAACTAACACGTATCAAGCATATAAGTAAACAGTGGGTTACTGGGCCGGTCTAAGTAATTAAGCAGTCAACAGCAACACATAATCCAGTCAACAGATAGTCCAAGTTAAACACATATGGGCCCAGTAACCAAAATGAACAGCCCACTCGCAACCAGCTGGTCTCGAGTCGCAACCAGGTGGTTTCGGCTTGTCACGCTGTGGTTGCGAGTCGTAACCGTGGTCTCGAGTCATCATGCTGTGGTTGCGAGTCGCAACCGACGTAGTCTCGAGTCGCAATCACGTGGTTTCGACTTGTCATGCTTTGGTTGCGAGTCGCAACGGTGCGGTTTCGAGTCGGAATGCTGTCGTTGCGAGTCGTAATCTGTCACTTTCATATACACGTGATGATGCAGATATGACAGTCCAAATTGTACCAAGAATTCAGGCCCATTTTAGGAAACAACCAATAATATTTCACTAACACTTTGCCTAATCTGAATGCTAGTAAAGATAGATCAAACTTTGCCATTTTTAAAACCTTCAAACCATATTCAAACAAGTTCTTCTTATGTTCATAGTTTTCTAGGGTTTTCATGCCAACATAAACACATATTTATGAACCGAAAATCACATATTTAACAAGATCATGATGCTAAACAAGAAAACATACATTATATAGCCGAAAATCTTATGCTAAACATCATCATTCTTGCAAGAAACAAAGAAGCATAGTGTAGTTGGCTATGAACACTTGTAAACTACCAATATCATGTCATTTTAGTCATGTTAACACATATTCACCAACTTTACAAAACAACCTAATAATCATGCATAAACTACTAACCAACCATTTCTTAGTTCATACAACATACATACATCTTAAACACAAAAGGAAATACTAACCGGTTATGGAAAGGGGGAGCCGAAAACAAAGAGAAGAGAATGAGAGAAGATGAAGTGTCCGAGTGATCCGAGCTTGACCGAGTCCTTGTCCGAGATCCTTGCTTGAACCGAAAAGAGAAGGAGAGGATGGTTTGTTGTTTTGGGGTGTTCTAGTTGAGAGAGAAATAAGGAGTGTATGTGTTGGTGTGTTGTGCCAAATGAAGGAAATGAAGGAAAGTGGGGGATTATATACCAAGTGTCAACAAGACTAAGGGGGTTTCGGGTTGGGCTTGGGGTTTCGGCCCAAACCGGTTTCGGCTCAAAGGCCCACTCGAGACCGAGTGGCCCACTCGCAACCGCCCGGTTGCGAGTCATGGTCTCGGGTCGTGGTTTCGGTTCTCATACATATATATATATATAATACATACGACACATAAATGCATAAAGGATCACGTTTTCATTTAATATCATATATATACACAAAATATTACAAGGTGTTCGTTCGGAAAAACCTAGAGTGTCACATTATCCCCAAGTTTTAAGAACTTTCGTCCCGAAAGTTGAAGCAGCCACTGCCAAGCTAGCGTGTTTTAACGGGGTGTCACATCATCCCCCCGTTGGTTTGGAATTTCGTCCCGAAATTCGGTTGTAGCTTCAGTGCTGGGGTTTTCGTTTGGGAACAGCTGGGGATACTTAGACTTCATCTGGTCTTCCCGCTCCCAGGTAAACTCTGGGCCGCGTCGTGAGTTCCAACGAACTCGCACGAGGGGTATCTGGCTACGTTTGAGGGTTTTGATTTCTCGATCCGTGATCTCAATCGGTTCCTCAGTAAAGTGTAGCTGTTCATCAATCGTCAGTTCCTTAAAAGGAATCACAAGTGTTTCATCCGACAAACACTTCTTCAGGTTAGATACGTGAAAAACGTTGTGCACTGCACTCAGCTCTGCAGGCAAGTTCAGTCTATAAGCTACCTTACCGATTTTCTCGGTAATTCCGAACGGTCCAACATACCGTGGATTCAGCTTGCCTCGTTTACCAAAACGAACCACACCCTTCCAGGGTGAGACTTTAAGTAGAACCCGGTCCCCGACCTGGAATTCTAACGGTTTCCTACGCTTGTCAGCGTAGCTTTTCTGACGGTCACGAGCTGCCGCCATGGGTTGCCTGATCTGGGAAATCTTTTCTGTTGTATCTACTACTAGTTCTGGGCCTGTGAGTTGACTATCACCGACTTCCGCCCAACAAAGAGGCGATCGGCATTTACGACCGTATAATGCCTCAAAAGGTGCCGCCTGAATGCTAGTGTGGTAGCTGTTGTTGTAGGAGAATTCCACCAACGGTAGATGCTTCTCCCAGTTCTTGCCAAAATCGATCACACATGCTCTAAGCATGTCTTCCAGGGTTTGGATGGTGCGTTCAGACTGCCCATCCGTTTGCGGGTGATAAGCGGTGCTCATGTCCAAACGTGAGCCAAAGGATTTGTGCATAGCTTGCCACAACTCGGAAGTAAAACGAGCGTCTCGGTCGGAAATAATAGAAGTTGGCACCCCGTGCCTGGAGACTACTTCCTTCAAATAGATTTCTGCTAAGGTAGAAAACTTGTCTGTTTCCTTAATGGCCAGAAAGTGTGCAGACTTAGTCAATCGATCTACTATCACCCAAATAGTGTCATTCCCGCGTTGGGATCTAGGTAGCCCTGTGACAAAATCCATGGAAATCTGTTCCCATTTCCATTTCGGGATTTCGGGTTGCTGTAGTAGGCCTGCTGGTTTCTGATACTCGATCTTGACTCTTGCGCAGGTCAAACATTTGCCAACGTAGGCTGCTATGTGGGCTTTCATGCCAGGCCACCAGTATATGGTTTTCAAGTCGTGGTACATCTTATCTGCACCAGGATGTACTGAATAACGGGACTTATGGGCTTCGTCCATCACAAGCTCTCGCAGATCTCCGTAAAGTGGGACCCAAATGCGCCCTGCCACATAGTAGGCGCCGTCTTCTTTCTGTTCTAGTTGCTGTCTCGATCCTCGCAGGGACTCAGCCCTGACGTTTTCCGGTTTCAGAGCTTCAATCTGAGCATTTCGGATCTGGGTAGGGAGACTAGACTGGATGGTAAGTTGTAATGCTCGCACGCGCCGTGGTATAGTGTCCTTTCGGCTGAGGGCGTCTGCCACGACATTGGCCTTGCCCGGATGATACTTGATGGCGCATTCATAATCATTCAGAAGTTCAACCCATCGACGTTGTCGCATGTTTAACTCCTTCTGCTTAAAGATATGCTCGAGACTCCTGTGATCGGTGTAAATGGTGCACTTGGTACCGTACAGGTAATGTCTCCAAATCTTAAGCGCAAATATCACTGCTCCCAGTTCCAAGTCGTGAGTTGTGTAGTTCCTTTCATGTGTCTTAAGTTGTCGGGATGCATAGGCAATAACTTTCTCGCGTTGCATCAACACGCAACCGAGCCCATGAATAGACGCATCGCAATAAACCACAAAGTCGTCCGTTCCTTCAGGTAACGAGAGAATAGGAGCACTGCAGAGGTTATCCTTTAGTTTCTGAAAAGCAGATTCCTGCGCTTCATTCCACTTGTAGGTGACGCCTTTCTGAGTGAGTGTAGTGAGGGGTTGTGCAATCTTTGAGAATCCCTGAATGAATCTGCGGTAGTAACCTGCCAATCCCAAGAATTGGCGAACTTCAGTCGGAGTCTTAGGCGTAGGCCAATTCTTTATAGAGTCGATCTTTGCAGGGTCAACGTGGATTCCGTCCTTGTTAACCACGTGCCCAAGGAAATGGACCTCTCGAAGCCAGAAGTCGCATTTCGAGAACTTGGCGTACAGTTGCTCATTGCGAAGGAGTTCGAGGATAAGGCGTAGGTGCTGTTCATGCTCTTCCTGTCTTTTCGAGTAGATCAAGATGTCGTCTATAAACACGATCACGAACTTGTCGAGGTAGGGTTTGCACACTCGGTTCATGAGATCCATGAATACCGCAGGCGCGTTGGTCATTCCAAAGGGCATAACGAGGAATTCATAATGACCATAACGAGTTCTGAATGCAGTCTTGGAAATATCTTCATTACGGACCCTTAACTGATGGTAGCCTGATCGCAGGTCAATCTTAGAGTAGTAGCTTGATCCTTGCAGTTGATCAAACAAATCGTCGATTCGCGGGAGAGGGTAACGATTCTTGATGGTAACCTTGTTCAACTCACGATAGTCTATGCACATTCGGAACGTGCCATCCTTCTTCTTAACAAAGAGTACCGGTGCTCCCCAGGGTGATAAACTAGGACGGATAAATCCTTTATCCAAAAGTTCCTGTAGTTGAGTAGAGAGTTCCTTCAATTCTGCGGGGGCTAGTCGATAAGGTGCACGAGCTATAGGCGCTGCTCCGGGAGCTAGCTCGATTTGGAATTCGACCTGACGATGGGGAGGGAGTCCAGGTAATTCCTCAGGAAATACTTCGGGGTAGTCACGCACTACTGGAAAATCTTCAATCCTCTTCTCCTTTCCCTGCGTGTTGGTAACAAGTGCTAGGATAGCGGTGTGCCCTTTTCGTAAACACTTCTGGGCTTTCAAGAAAGAGATAACGCCGGAGATTTCTCCACCTTTGCCACCTTGTACAATGAGGGGTCCGCCAGAATGGCGAGGTATACGAACTGCTTTCTCTTGACAAAGGATCTCAGCGCGATGCTTGGATAACCAATCCATACCAATAACGACGTCGAAGCTTCCGAGGGTAACAGGAAAAAGGTCGATACTAAATGTCTGACCAGACAACTCTAGTTTGCAGCCTTTGACAACATGTGAGGTCTCGATGTTTCTACCATTAGCTAACTCGACGAGGTGAGGAGAACTTAGTAACGAAAGCGGACGCTTAAGCTTCTTACTAATACGTAGAGATACATAACTAGCATCGGCACCGGAATCAAATAACACAGAAACATAACGATCATCGAGTAGGAACTTACCCGCCACGACATTGGGGTCATTCCTTGCTTCACCAGCTCCAATCACGAAAGCTCTTCCTCTAGCACCATTCCCGGCATTGTTGTTCTGATTGTTGTTCCCAGCTCCCTGATTATTGTTGCGGTTCTGATTCAGTTCAGGGCAATCCTTCTTAAAGTGCCCCTCAGCTCCACACTTAAAACATGCCCGGTTGTTTCCCTGTTGCTGTTGCTGTTGGGGTTGTTGCTGATTCTGTCTTGCTGGGAACTGACTTCTACAATCCTTGGCGTCGTGCCCCATCTTGTGGCATCGCTGACACTGGCCCTTGTTACATGCCCCATTGTGGTGCTTGTTACACTTGTTGCACTTAGGGTAGCTTCCCCGGTAGCCACCCTGTTGCTGAGTGCCTTTGTTGTTTTCAGTTTTCCTTTGTTGTGCTGGGGCCTGAGTGGGGTTAGCATCCTTGCTTTGACTTCCTTCCCACTTACGCTTGCTGTCACTAGAAGTTCCGACAGTAGCACTGATCCTTTTGGGCAACCTGCCCTCTTCCACGGCCTGATCAGTAAGTTTGTGAGCAAGTCGAACAATCGGCTGAATGGTAGTGTGGTTGGCTGAAGTTACATGGCTTCGAATCTCTGGAGCCAAACCCTTGATGTACAGTTCGATCCTTCGGTACATTGGTCGTGACATGTTTGGGCAAAGAGCGGCATAGTCATTTGACAGCTTGGTGTATGTTTCAATTTCCGACCCAACCATCTTGAGTTCATAGTACTCGTTCTCAAGCTTGTGGATGTCATCCCGGTGACAGTATTCATCCTTAATCATATCCTTGAAATCCTCCCATGCCGTAGCATTTGCAGTTTCCAAACCAAACATCTGAATCTGCGCCTTCCACCAAGAAAGCGCGCTTCCTTCAAGCGTAGCAGTAGCAAATTTCACCCAATTTGCAGGGGGACACTCGCAAACAGCAAAGACAGCTTCAATTTTCTCAATCCAATGCAGAAGACCTATGGCACCCTCAGTGCCGTTGAAAGGGAGAGGCTTGCAATCCATGAAAGTTTTGAAAGTACACACTGGTGGTTGCGCAGGTGCATGCTGACCTGTTCGTGAGAAGCGAAGTGTATAGGTTTAGAGGCGAAAAGTCGATGTGGCGGTAGGATCTAAACATCCTAAAACAACGAGCTTACCTATAGGGTGAGCTGCAAAAGCCGCAGCCACTGTGTTGAGCAGGTTAGTGAACTGAGCCTGCGTCATGTTAATGTTTCCTCTTCCGCGTCCACTCATTGTCTTCATAACCAGAAAATACAGTATGAGTGTGATGTCGTAGTGTAGCGAGAATGAGATAGAAGAGAGAGGTGTATCTATCTAGTTTAGGCACACTAGTACGTATATCATAACAGGAAACATAAAGCAAACAAGTAAACACTGGTCCGAGCTATGAGGTCAAATGTGTCGAGCCTTGCACTTGGAGTGTAGTGTCGTCGCGAGTCACGGGTTATAGTCTGGTTTTCTCCAAAAAGATTTTTCCCTTTTCAAAAACCAAGTTCACTATAACCAATGGCTCTGATACCAATCTGTCACACCCCCAAAATCCACCTGCGGATAACACCCGCTTCGGGGGCGTGACTGACCAGGATCCAGCCACCAATTATACCGAATACTTAAGTTGATAACAAAAGTAATACTTACTATTCATAGGCTTAGCAAATATTAAGTTCAGAGTTTAAAGTTTTAAGTTCCAAAACAGTATTAAGTAGCGGAAGCATAAGTACGGTAGTTTAAAACAAAGTTCATGATTCAAAATAAGGTAACACCCAACACAAGGGTGAACAGACACTACACGTTCCCAAGCTGCAAGCTCCTCCGTCACTGGTTACCTGCAAAGCATGCAGTAAGGGGTCAACAATAATGCTGAGTGAGTTCACTAGTTGTCCAGTTTTAATTACCAAAAACTTTGTTTCACCGGTTAATTTATCCGTTTATACATGCCCTGGGGAGCTACCCCAAAAGTTAGCGACTAAACTGTTTTTCCAATACCGAACACTAGGTAACCGTTGCGTATCCGCAGGATGCCCCGATGTCAATGTTCTATCATCATTGACGGATTTCTGAGTACATTAGTTCACGACCGTCCCAAACCAGGGCACGGTGTGAGGCTGGTAAACACCTAAATAGCGCTATCAACTAATAACCCGCTCGCCTAACCCGGCGACTAATCGGTATTTGTAGTAGGGACTTGAGTGATAGAGTTTCGTTTAGTGCCGTTAGTTGCAATCCGTATAAACAGTAATTAACCAAAAGGTTTCCCAATACCAGGGAAGGAAAAGTAAGTTTTGTTCCCAATAACTCGGGAAGGTATGTAAATGGTATCCCCTTTTACCAGGGGATAGGATTGTTTTAGTCTCGTGTCCCAAACCACCGGGACGCATGCTTTTAAGTTGTGAACTCACCTTGGGTTGCTCGGTAGGTTTAGGTTACTTGTCAATCACGTTGGTCACCACGTCCTAACATGGTTACCGGTATAGGTCAGGTTCGGTATACAAGCATTCACGTAAAACACATACAGGCACGTAACTAACACGTATCAAGCATATAAGTAAACAGTGGGTTACTGGGCCGGTCTAAGTAATTAAGCAGTCAACAGCAACACATAATCCAGTCAACAGATAGTCCAAGTTAAACACATATGGGCCCAGTAACCAAAATGAACAGCCCACTCGCAACCAGCTGGTCTCGAGTCGCAACCAGGTGGTTTCGGCTTGTCACGCTGTGGTTGCGAGTCGTAACCGTGGTCTCGAGTCATCATGCTGTGGTTGCGAGTCGCAACCGACGTAGTCTCGAGTCGCAATCACGTGGTTTCGACTTGTCATGCTTTGGTTGCGAGTCGCAACGGTGCGGTTTCGAGTCGGAATGCTGTCGTTGCGAGTCGTAATCTGTCACTTTCATATACACGTGATGATGCAGATATGACAGTCCAAATTGTACCAAGAATTCAGGCCCATTTTAGGAAACAACCAATAATATTTCACTAACACTTTGCCTAATCTGAATGCTAGTAAAGATAGATCAAACTTTGCCATTTTTAAAACCTTCAAACCATATTCAAACAAGTTCTTCTTATGTTCATAGTTTTCTAGGGTTTTCATGCCAACATAAACACATATTTATGAACCGAAAATCACATATTTAACAAGATCATGATGCTAAACAAGAAAACATACATTATATAGCCGAAAATCTTATGCTAAACATCATCATTCTTGCAAGAAACAAAGAAGCATAGTGTAGTTGGCTATGAACACTTGTAAACTACCAATATCATGTCATTTTAGTCATGTTAACACATATTCACCAACTTTACAAAACAACCTAATAATCATGCATAAACTACTAACCAACCATTTCTTAGTTCATACAACATACATACATCTTAAACACAAAAGGAAATACTAACCGGTTATGGAAAGGGGGAGCCGAAAACAAAGAGAAGAGAATGAGAGAAGATGAAGTGTCCGAGTGATCCGAGCTTGACCGAGTCCTTGTCCGAGATCCTTGCTTGAACCGAAAAGAGAAGGAGAGGATGGTTTGTTGTTTTGGGGTGTTCTAGTTGAGAGAGAAATAAGGAGTGTATGTGTTGGTGTGTTGTGCCAAATGAAGGAAATGAAGGAAAGTGGGGGATTATATACCAAGTGTCAACAAGACTAAGGGGGTTTCGGGTTGGGCTTGGGGTTTCGGCCC
Source organism: Helianthus annuus (assembly GCF_002127325.2). Lineage (NCBI taxonomy): Eukaryota > Viridiplantae > Streptophyta > Magnoliopsida > Asterales > Asteraceae > Helianthus > Helianthus annuus. The sequence continues at coordinate 172,442,783 of NC_035449.2, read as the reverse complement.
AAACCGGTTTCGGCTCAAAGGCCCACTCGAGACCGAGTGGCCCACTCGCAACCGCCCGGTTGCGAGTCATGGTCTCGGGTCGTGGTTTCGGTTCTCATACATATATATATATAATACATACGACACATAAATGCATAAAGGATCACGTTTTCATTTAATATCATATATATACACAAAATATTACAAGGTGTTCGTTCGGAAAAACCTAGAGTGTCACACAAAATGTCAAAGATTTTGACAAAAATTTTCCATCATTAAATGAGTATTGTGTTGAATTGCCTAAGGTCCAACAGACCTGGGCTAAATTGCTCAAGTAATTGAGTTTTTGTGAATGTGCAGGTGCTCATGAAGTTTGATTGTCAAGAAAGAGAATTGATGAGCAGCCTGGCACAGGAGGAGAAGGTTGCAGAACCCTGGTTTGGTTGAACAGGGAGTTTATCTTTTTTTGTACATAAGTAAACAATATTTCAAAACCTCTAAGAAATTACAAAATTTAAAAACAAAAAATATGTTTTATTTTGTCAAAAATTAGAAAAATCAAAAATATGTTTGTTTTTAAATTTGTCAAAAATCAAAATTTAAAAAAATGTTACTTGAATACGCCGAAACCCTCACGGCGGAACAAACATGGTTAATTTCACAAGATTGAAAAACGGTTTTCAAACTGTAAAAAAAAACAGTGTGTTGTAAATGATGGGGGTACATTTGTAGAAAATATAATATGTTGCAATTCAGTGCACGAAAAGGAGAAAATGGATGGCGAGACAAAGCTATCTACATCGGGTTGTCAAATTTTCTTTAAATGGTTTTGCATTTTAGGGGGAGTAAGAAATTTTTCAGAAAATACAAATACATTCAAAAATTTGAAAAACCCAAAAACATGATAAAATTCAAAAAAGAGTTTTTGTGTAAAAAGAGGAAATGATAGTACATCAGTAGAAACTTACAGTACGCTAAAGAAATGGTATGTTTTAATGTGATAAACAGTCTCACTGATGATATGCCAGTAGGTTTTTACACGTTTAGTAGATTGTTTTCGAGATATAAACCTAAATATAAAATACTTGCTTATCTCTTGGGGAACATCTCTCGGATATATGGGTAACCCCCAAAATCTTGTTTGAAAGGTCCCTCTTTCTGAGATACTAGCTCTTTATGCTTAGTGATATCTGGGGTATTATCCCGGGACTTCTGATTTTGTGGAAGCAATGGCCTAGTCCCCGTATAGTACTTTTCTCTTGCTTGAAATATAGCTCACCCTCAGCATAAAAAATGATGAAACATTGCAAAATGCTAATCATGTGATGTTGAAGAAACGATTCTCTAAAGGGAACACACCTAAAGTCGAACCATCATCTCTCTGCTGAACAGAAGTTCTGGCCTGAGCTCTCATGGTTTCGCATTAAACCCTTTACAAATATCATCTAGGTATACTCACATGTAAGACTGAATATTGAGATCTGGATACGAGAGAATATTTTGAGGTGGGACACACGAATAAGTTTAGGTTCTTACAACATTAATTTCGTATCTCGAATCAGTTAAACTTTGTGTGAAAATTTAAGTGGATCAGGTATACTGACAATCTAAGTGAATCGTTTAGAACTTAAAGTGTTTAAAGCTCAACGATACTAATGATTTGTCATAAACTGATATGATCCTCTGACGCGAACTCAAACAAAAATATTGTCTGTAAATATTTCTTTAATGCTTTATATTTCAGAAAACCACAAAAAGATTTTGATTTCGCTTTATTTTCGACAACCGATGTCCGAGAGCTGAGTTTCAAAATCTAAGTATGCTGATTGTGTTTCTGAAAATAAATCAAGATCATTAATTTGAAACTTGAAGTTTTAATCAATAAAATCAAAAACAGTTTGTGATATCTCCAAGGTCATTAAGTTGGACTTGGATGATAATATGTGAGTGATTTGGATGCTTAGATTGTTAAAATCTTTTGTAAAAGATCCAGTGTTCGATCTCGGGTGCTGAAATTGCCAAATATATATAGTTTGTTGATAGGGGAAGTTGAAATGTTTTAAAAGTGCCAGGTTACGGTTCCTTGACAACTGAAAATGATTTTAATGTAAAAATATTTTAGCTTATGTTGTGAAACCCAGGTCATCAATCGTGGATGTTCATAATGCTGTTATGCCACACCCCCAAAATCCACACGCGGAGTACCACCGCTTGGAGGCGTGACTGACCAGGATCAAGCCACCAAATCATATAGAACAACGTAAATAGTAAAAGTAAATGTAATTTAACCAAACAAATCCATATGAAAGGTGTTCAAAACATAAGTATAAATTCAACATTTAGCGGAAGCATGTGAGTAAAAGCCCAACATAAGTAAAGTATGAAATGTAAAATGTTAAATCAAAACATTCCCGATCCTTGTCCACAACGACCCCGCCTCCCCATGCAAACTCCATGTATACCTAATGACCTGCAAGGCAAGTAACAGAGAGTCAACAACTAGTTAAGCGAGTTCATAGTAAGTAAGTTCGTAATAGTAAGTTCTTTTCGTCACATGTGGCTCTATTAGGCCGATAGTATGTTCTATTAGTGGGGGCTTCCCAGATTTGTATATACACTAGACTATTTGTAACCATAAGTGTTCTTCTTAACCCGAGAACAGTAGTACGTACAAGCTTTACGTAGGTTTTACATAAGTGTCCTTCTTTACCGGAGGACGGTGGTACGCATGGGGTTTACGTAGGTTTTACGTAAGTGTCCTTCCTGACTCCGGAAGACAGTAGCATGTGTGAGTTTACGTAGGTTTTACGTAAGTGTCCCTCGAAACCTGAGGACAGTGGTAAGTACTTGTTACGTAGGTTTTACGTAAGTGTCCTGCTTAACCCGAGGACCATGGTAGATAGTCTAGTAGCCGTGTAAGTACGAGTAATTGTTCAATTCCATCATTCAACCCATTCCCAGTCCCCGGGAATCCCATGCCTTAGTAAGAGTGTGAACTCACCTTGGTTTGCTCGGTATGTTAAATTACTTGATTACAGGAAGACAACCAATCCCTATTGTGATTATTAACAATAATCAGTTATATACGCACATAATTCACACATCCCATGCACAATTTGTTCACGTACATCATGTTCACATATTACTCATTTACCAAACGTGTAGCATGTAGTTCAAGTTGTTCGTTCGAGCTAGCAATTTAATGCCCAAAGATAATCATCTAACAAGCATTCGATTCATAATCAGATTTATGTTCACACACACATAACTCTTTTACCCTTGACCACATGTACATGTACAGTTATCAAATTGAGATCTTATATAAGATTAGATACAATTCGAGATAGTCCCTACACCTGCTGCATATATATGAGACATCTACAATTAATTGACCCAAGTTACATACATCTAATTAAGTCATTATCATGCAGCCCATGTTCTATTATAAGGCCCAATTATTTATGTAGCTGATCCACTATCACAAACGGATTCCATTGTGTTACCGAACCTTCTTATGTAACCCAGATTATGTGCGACCCATCCTGCTTGTGGCCTTACTCGCTACCCAGCCCAATCCAATTATAAAAATCTAACAAGTATAATCGTGCCTTCTATCAAAACTCAGACTAAATATTATTCATAAAATTCGGACCAAGTATAATGACCAAAATTCGGACCATGCACCCTTATAAAGTTCGGACCTTGTGTTTCATTATCAAAAGTCGGACCCTTACATCCTTTACAAAAAAACTCGGATCTTTATAGCATTCAAGCAAAAACTCGGACTACACATCATAAATGAAACTCGGACCATAAGCATCAATCAAAACTCGGACCTTATGCATTCAAGAAAAAACTCGGACTACATATCATAAATGAAACTCGGACCATAAGCATCAATCAAAACTCGGACCTTATGCATTCAAGCAAAAACTCGGACTCAAGCATTAATCCTAAAATTCAGACCCATCATTTTCAAATAACCTCGGACAAGATTATCCCCGGACTACAAACACACATTAACAAAAACCAAAATCGTAGTTTCCAATATAACAGTTACAATAAGATCAAAACCCTAATCTCAATCATCAACACTGCTAATAATCAAAACAACTGTTTAACAATTTTTGCATGTCAATTGCATCCTAGTATCAGGCATCGATTAGCATTCATTCACAAACAATCACATACTCATTCAAGTATAATCAAGTAAACACTGGGCCATTGTTTGGATTGTTAGGGTTTGTATGAAATTAAATGAACAAGAGTATCAATCAACGTATAATCGTAAAAATTACCTTAGATTGATTCTAGATGGATTAGAAGATCAAGATTGATGCAAGAGAACTTTTGTAGCCAAGAATGATGAGAGAAATGGATGCAGGAGGTGACTAGAGAGAATGATTTTGAACTGTCGTATGATTGGAATTGGTGAATATGATTAGGGTTAAGGGGTTTTGTTTTATTTTCAGTATTACCACTAACACCCCTAAGTATCATCCTTTACATAAACACCCACACCACATATAATTTACAGTTTCATCACCAAATTCATGTATTTGTCAAATAACACATAACCATGCAACAATCACAACACACTTTATCATATCACAACGTATACAGTTACAAAGCAAACAAATTGTGTAAGTAAGCGACTAAACAAATAGTGAACGTGCAATAAGTGCGAAAGTGGAATCTCGGAAACTCGAGTTGTCACATTATCCCCAACTTGAAAGAAATTTTGTCCCAAAATTTAGCATGCGGTTACAGAGGAAGCTAGTTAGGTTGTATCGTTTAGTGGTTTCCCTGGGGTGTTACATCATCCCCCCATTGATTTGGAATTTCGTCCCGAAATTCTGTAGTAGCTTCAGAATCGGTAGTGGTTGCATGGTTTCGGATAACTGGGGATACTTGAGTTCCATTTGGTCTTCTTGTTCCCAGGTATACTCTGGGCCACGACGGGAGTTCCAACGAACTCGTACAAGAGGTATTCTAGTGTGCTTGAGGACCTTAACATCCCGGTCCGTGATTTCTACTGGTTCCTCGACGAATCGCAACTGCTCGTCGATAGTGAGCTCCTTCAAAGGAACTATGAGGGTCTCATCTGACAGACACTTCTTCAGATTCGACACGTGGAAAACGTTGTGAACTGCACCGAGCTCAGCTGGTAGGTTCAGTTTGTAGGCCACTTTGCCTATTCTTTCAGTGATTTCGAACGGTCCAACATACCGCGGATTGAGCTTGCCTCGTTTACCAAAACGAACCACACCCTTCCAAGGTGAGACCTTGAGTAGCACTCGATCCCCAACTTGGAACTCGAGCGGTTTCCTGCGATTATCACCGTAACTTTTCTGACGGTCACGAGCTGCTGCCATGCGTTGTCGTATCTGTGCAATTCGTTCAGTAGCATCAACTACAAGTTCTGGACCTGTGATTTGACTATCCCCCACCTCTGCTTAACAGAGGGGGTGGCCGGCATTTACGTCCGTACAATGCCTCGAATGGAGCGGCTTGGATGCTGGTGTGGTAACTGTTATTGTATGAAAACTCCACTAAAGGGAGATGCTTTTCCCAGCTGTTGCCGAAATCAATAACACATGCCCGAAGCATGTCTTCTAGAGTCTGGATAGTGCGCTCAGACTGTCCATCCGTCTGAGGGTGGTAAGCTGTGGTCTTGTCTAACCGATAGCCAAAACATTTGTGCATTGCTTGCCATAGTTCTAAAGTAAATCGTTCATCACGATCTGAGATAATGGAGGTTGGCACTCCGTGCCTTGAGACAACTTCCTTGAGACATATGTCTGCTAGAGTGGAGAACTTATCTGTTTCCTTAATAGCCAGGAAGTTTGCAGACTTTGTGAGTCGATCCACGATCACCCAAATGGTATCGTTCCCACACTGAGATCTAGGTAGGCCAGTGACAAAATCCATGGGAATTTTCCTCCCATTTCCATAGCGGTATCTTGGGTTGCTGAAGTAGGCCTGATGGTTTCTGATATTCAACTTTGACTCTCGCACAAGTCAAACATTTGCCGACGTACGTTGCGATGAGGGCTTTCATGCTTGGCCACCAATACGTTGTTCTGAGATCGTGGTACATCTTATCTGAACCTGGATGTACTAAGTAGCGAGATTTGTGTGCTTCATCCATCACAAGTTCTCGTAAACCGTCATATAGTGTGACCCAAATACGCCCCATTACATAGTATGCTCGAAACTTCTGTGATCGGTGTAGATGGTGCACTTGGTACCGTACAGGTCATGTCGCCATATCTTAAGCGCGGAAACAACAACTGTCACACCCCCAAAATCCACACGCGGAGTACCACCACTTGGAGGCGTGACATGACCAGGATCAAGCCACCAATCATATTGAACATGTAATTAATAAGTAAAAGTAAATGCCATTCAACCCAACCAATATGAAAGGTGTTCAAAACATAAGTATAATACCAATGTTTAGCGGAAGCATATAAGTAAAAAAACCAACATAAGTAAAGTATGAAATGTCATAAAAGTGTTTATCGAAACATCCACAATCCGTGCCCACAACGACCGCGCCTCTCGTGCAAGCTCCTATAGTACCTAAGGTTCTGCAAGGCATGTAACAGAGAGTCAACAACTAGTTGAGCGAGTTCACAGTTGGTAGTTCAGTAATCGTAATAGTATAGTAAGCCTTATGTTCGTTCATTAACCCATGTATCGTATTAGTTCGTATCGCGGCCCTCTAGGCATGTATGCGAGGATTATGGGAAGTTTCCCAAGTATTCTAGACTAGGTATATTTGTATCGCAGCCCACCCGGCATATGTATCACTAGTCTAGCAGTATCTTATCAATAACCTTCCTCTCCCGAGGACAATATCACTAAGTTCCATTAACTAGGTAAGTACAAGTAAATCATCCAATCCCATTCCAAACCCCGGGAATCCCATGCCTTGGTAAGAGTGTGAACTCACCTTGGTTTGCTCGGCAGGTACACAGAAAGGTCAAGTCTAGCTGCTAGTGGTCAATCGCGTCCTAACATGGTTACCATACAAGTCAGGTTTTGGTTTCGAGTAGTGCACATAAGTATCACATAAGCGAGCAGATTAAGAACACGCATTGATCATGGCTAACACATAATGCACGTTACATCTTAGCAGACAATTACATAACATCTGATACTTGTGCGATCCAAAGGTAAAGCCCAATAAACAGGCTGCCCAACATGTTGTGCGGTCGGCACAGCCTTGTGCGACCCACATCATGTTGTGCGATTCAGATAACCACCCGACCCAAATAGTAAAAAGCCCAACCATATATAAATACATTGCCCAATCTAATGACATGTAAGAGTCTTGTGCGATCCGGATGGGCTTGTACGATCCGGTCACCTTGTGCGACTGGGGCTCCTTGTGCGATTGGATCATCTTATGCGATTAGTTTAAATGTCCGGATTTCATGCAATCGGTTAGAATTATTCAATGGTTTCCAAATTTGTCATTTATCAATTAACAAGTTTCCCGATTATCATACAATCGATCAAACCAAACAATTTGCTAATAATTCATAAGAACCCTAAACATAATCATAACATGAACATCAACCACAACTTCAACATATTAACAGATTTGTGTCCTTGATTTCTAGCATGCACTCGAACATATCATCACCACAATCCGTCTAACCTAAACACAATTACAGCCGATTAATTCAAGCATTCGGTTCTAGTTCATCATGCAAAACATAACCTCATCTAACCCTATATCGATCCATACATACTACTCATATGAGCCGGTTATATGAACACCAAGTTCATCGATTTTCATTGCGATTAAACACACATCATCATTGAATCATTATGTAAAACATGCAACCCATAATATCAACAATTACACAAACAAGGTGATACACTAACCGATTAAAGGAGAGAGGGCAAGGATTGATCCGAACACCACAAACTTCGATTGAGAGGATGTTTGGCTGCCGTCGGGTTCGTTCGGGAGTGAGAGAGCACTAGGGTTTGTGTGTGAAGTGTATTGGTAAAATGAGGGATGGTTACTAACACCCTAAGTGTTAATCGAACAATGGGGATGGGCCGAACCCAAACTTGGGCTGCCCATTGATTCGTATACAAAGGGTAAGGCCTGAATGGGCTTGTGCGATCGGGTTCAAATACGTAATAACACATAACATAACATACATTCATTAATCACAATAGTTCACATAATCACATAGCGTTACACAAAGATAGGTTCGAAATACGAGTTGTCACATTATCCCCAACTTGAAAGAAATTTCGTCCCGAAATTTGGTACATACTCACTGAGGAAGCTAGTTAAGTTGCATGGGTTTCGTGGGGTGTCACATCCTCCCCCCGTTGATCTGCCCGAAATTCCGTGGTAACTTCAGCCTCAGTAGTGGTTGTACTGTTCGCGAACAATTAGGGGTACTTTACTTTCATCTGGTCTTCGCGTTCCCAGGTGAACTCTGGGCCACGACGGGAGTTCCAACGAACTCGAACAAAAGGGATTCTCGTGTTCTTGAGGACCTTAACATCCCGGTCCGTGATTTCAACTGGTTCCTCGACGAAGTGTGACTGTTCGTCGATAGTGAGCTCCTTCAAAGGAACTATGAGAGTCTCATCTGACAGGCACTTCTTCAGATTCGACACGTGAAAAACATTGTGAACTGCACCGAGTTCTGCTGGTAGGTTCAGTTTGTAGGCCACCTTGCCTCTCCTTTCAATGATTTCGAACGGTCCGACATACCGCGGATTGAGTTTGCCCCGTTTTCCAAAACGAACCACACCCTTCCAGGGTGAGACTTTGAGTAAAACCCGGTCCCCGACCTGAAATTCCAACGGTTTCCTACGCTTATCGGCGTAACTTTTCTGACGGTCGCGAGCTGCCGCCAAGCGTTGTCGTATCTGTGCAATTCGTTCTGTAGCATCAACTACAAGTTCTGGACCTGTGATTTGACTATCCCCCACCTCTGCCCAACAGAGAGGTGATCGGCATTTACGTTGGTACAATACCTCGAATGGAGCGGCTTGAATGCTGGTGTGATAATTGTTATTGTATGAGAACTCCACCAAAGGGAGATGCTTTTCCCAGATGTTGCTGAAATCAATAACACATGCCCGAAGCATGTCTTCTAGGGTTTGAATCGTGCGCTCAAACTGCCCATCCGTCTGAGGGTGATATGCTGTGCTCATGTCTAGCCGCGAGCCAAAAGCTTTGTGCGTTGCTTGCCATAGTTCTGAAGTAAATCGTGCATCACGATCTGAAATGATAGAGGTGGGCACCCCGTGCCTCGAGATAACTTCCTTCAAGTAGATGTCTGCTAATGTGGAGAACTTGTCCGTTTCTTTGATTGCCAAGAAGTGTGCAGACTTTGTGAGTCGATCCACGATCACCCAAATAGTATTGTTCCCACGCTGGGATCTAGGTAGGCCTGTAACAAAATCCATGCAAATTTCCTCCCATTTCCATTGCGGTATCTTTGGTTGCTGAAGTAGGCCTGATGGTTTCTGATATTCAACTTTGACTCTTGCACAAGTCAAACACTTGCCGACGTAAGTCGCGATGAGGGCTTTCATGCTAGGCCACCAATAAGTTGTTCTAAGATCATGGTACATTTTATCCGACCCTGGATGTACCGAGTAGCGAGATTTGTGTGCTTCATCCATAACAAGTTCTCGTAAACCGCCATATAGTGGGACCCAAATACGCCCCGTTACATAGTAGGCACCGTCTTCCTTTTGTTCCAATCGTTGCCTTGAACCGCGTAAGGCTTCAGCCTTGACATTTTCTGGTTTCAATGCTTCTACCGGAGCATCTCGTTTCTGTGCAGGAATACTGGACTGAATAGTGAGCTGCAATGCTCGTACACGTCTAGGTGTAGTATCTTTTTCACTGAGGGCGTCAGCCACAACGTTGGCCTTGCGTGGATGGTACTTGATGGCACATTCGTAATCACTAAGTAGTTCAACCCATCGACATTGGCGCATATTCAATTCCTTCTGCTTGAAGATATGCTCGAGACTCCTGTGATCGGTGTATATAGTGCACTTGGTACCGTACAAGTAGAGTCGCCATATCTTAAGCGCGAAGACCACAGCTCCCAGCTCTAAATCATGCGTCGTGTAGTTCCGTTCGTGAACCTTAAGTTGGCGCGAAGCGTAAGCAATGACTTTATCATGTTGCATCAATACACAACCAAGCCCCGGTATTGATGCGTCACAATAGACCACAAAATCGTCCGTGCCTTCTGGCAATGAGAGAATAGGTGCGCTGCAGAGCCTATCCTTTAAGTGCTGAAAAGCGGTTTTCTGGGGATTACCCCAACGATAGGTGACACCCTTCTGTGTCAGTAGCGTAAGCGGTTGTGCGATCTTTGAGAAGTCTTTGATGAACCGTCCGTAGTAACCCGCCAAACCCAAGAATGGGCGTATTTCTGTCGGTGTACGCGATGCAGACCAGTTCCTGATCGAATCTACCTTGGATGGATCAACATGGATCCCATCCTTGTTTACCACATGACCTAAGAACTGGACTTCACGAAGCCAGAAGTCACATTTTAAAAACTTCGCGTACAGCTGCTATGACTGAAGAAGTTCCAATATAAGTCACAAGTGCTGCTCGTGCTCCTTCTGACTCTTGGAATAGATCAGGATATCGTCGATGAAGACAATGACAAACTTTTCTAGGTAGGGTTTGCACACCCTGTTCATAAGATCCATAAAGACTGCCGGTGTGTTCGTCAACCCGAATGACATAACTAGAAACTCGTAGTGGCCGTAGCGAGTTCTGAATGCTGTTTTGGAGACGTCCTCATCCCGGACTCTCAGCTGATGGTAACTTGACCTCAGGTCTATCTGGGAATAGTTGCTCTACCCTTGCAACTGGTCGAATAAGTCATCAATACGTGGAAGAGGATAGCGGTTCTTCACTGTCACCTTGTTCAGTTCACGGTAGTCAATGCACATCCTAAAGGTACCATCCTTCTTTTTCACGAATAACACTGGAGCTCCCCAGGGCGAAGAGCTAGGACGGATAAAACCCTTATCCAAGAGCTCTTGTAGTTGCTTTGACAGTTCTTCCAGTTCAGTTGGAGCTAAACGATACGGTGCGCGAGCTATTGGTGCTGCTCCTGGAGCTAGCTCGATTTGAAACTCGACCTGGCGTTGAGGCGGCAACCCAGGTAAATCTTCAGGGAACACCTGAGGAAAGTCGCGTACTACAGAGATATCCACTAATCTCTTCTCTTTCGTTGATGCGTTAGTAACAAGTGCAAAAATGGCAGTGTGACCCTTTCGTAAACATTTCTGGGCCTTCAAGAAGGAGATGATGCCAACCACGGCACCACTTTTGTCGCCTTGAACTTCGAGAGGTTCTTTACCAGAACGGGGAATACGGATGATCTTCTCCTTGCATAAGATCTCTGCTTGATGTTGGGACAACCAATCCATACCAATGACGGTGTCGAAACTACCCAAAACTATGGGAATGAGGTCGATCGAGAAGGTTTGACCAGCGAGGATAAGATTACAACGCTAGACTATATGTGTGGCCTCTATGCTTTTACCGTTAGCTAACTCTACGACATGCTTAGTGTTTAGAAGTGTGGGTGTACGTTTGAGCATTTGACTAACTTTCAAAGACATATAACTGGTATCAACACCCGAATCAAACAAAACAGTAACGTAAAAGTCATCGAGGAGAAACTTACCCATAACCACGTTAGGATCGTTCCTTGCGTCACCCTGACCCAGCACAAATGCACGACCCCTAGCTTCATTGCCATTATTGTTTCCACTGTTGTTACCATTGCCCTGATTGTTATTGTTGTTGCGATTCTGGTTCTGGATAACTGGGGGCAATCCCGCTTGAAGTGGCCTTCAGCACCACACTGAGGAGTTGGCGGTTGCTGTTGGTTCTGGTTCGCAGGTCGTGAGCTCCTGCAATCTTTAGCTTCGTGCCCTATCTTGAGACATCTCTGACAGCGGCCCTTGCGACATTGACCACTGTGATGTCTGTTGCACCTGTTACATAGTGGGCATATTCCCCTATATCCACCCTGCCCCTGACAGCCTGATGATTGCTGACTCGGACTCTGATAGTCATTAGTCTTGCGCTGCTGCTGTGCCTGGGATTGAACTGAGACTGAACCCTTGCTGGAATCCCCATCCCATTTTCTCTTGTTGTCGCTGGGAGTAGCAGGAGTAGTAGTAGCAGTAGTGATAGCACTGATGCGCTAAGGCAGCCTGTTCTGTTCCACTGCTTGATCGGTGAGGCGATGAGCAAGACGCTGGATGTCTTGGATGTTGTTAAGGTTAGCCGATGTCACATGGCTCTGAATCTCTGGCGTTAGCCCCTTGAGGTATAACTCAATGCGCTTGACTGGAGGGTCCACCATAGTTGGACACAAGATGGCCAGCTCGTTTGACCGTTTCGTATATGCTTCGATTTCCGATCGTATCATCTTCAGATGGTACAGCTCCACCTCCAACTTGTGGATGTCATCACGTGTGCAGTATTCCCTCTTGATAAGTTCCTTGAAATCATTCCAAGGGGTGGCGTTAGCAGCTGCCAACCCTAGGATCTGTACTTGCGCGTTCCACCAAGTTAGCGCTATTCCTTCGAGGGTACCAGTGGCCTACTTCACCCTGCGAGCCTCAGGGCATTCACACATTTCAAATACCGACTCGAGCTTTTCGAACCAACGGAGGAGTCCAACCGCTCCTTCGGTGCCACTAAACGTGCTAGGACGACAGTCCATGAAGTTCTTGAAAGTGCAGACGGGTTGCTGAGCGTGTTGACCTGCTTGTGCAGCTGCAAGTGCCGCAGCTACTTGTTCGTTGATAAGAGCCGTCAACTGGGCTTGAGTCAAGTTAATACGTCCAGCCATTGATCTTCATATCAAAGTTAACATAAGTGAGAAAGGTTCGCGAAAGTGCGATGACAGAAGAGAGTAAGAACACAAGTATTCTCAAGCAATATCGAATAGTAGGCAATGTAATCTAAGCATACCACGAGCAAAGCGTATTACCTAGGACGTTGATTCTTGCACGTAATCTAAGCATAGTAAGCAATATCGAATAGTAGGCAATGTAATCTAAGCATAGTAGGCAATAAATATAAACCATATTACCTAGGATGTTGAGTCTTGCACGTGGAGCGAAGCGTCGTTGTGGATCGTTGAGAGCATTGTTCTGGTTATAGTCAACAACTAGATGAGCGAGTTCACAGTTGGTAGTTCAGTAATCGTAATAGTATAGTAAGCCTTATGTTCGTTCATTAACCCATGTATCGTATTAGTTCATATCGCGGCCCTCTAGGCATGTATGCGAGGATTAGGGGAAGTTTCCCAAGTATTCTAGACTAGGTATATTTGTATCGCGGCCCACCCGGCATGTGTGCGAAGTTTAGTGTACAGTTCGCAGCCATTCCAGGCATGTGTGCGAAGAGAAGTATATGTATCACTAGTCTAGCAGTATCTTATCAATAACCTTCCTTTCCCGAGGACAATATCACTAAGTTCCATTAACTAGGTAAGTACAAGTAAATCATCCAATCCCATTCCCAACCACGGGAATCCCATGCCTTGGTAAGAGTGTGAACTCACCTTGGTTTGCTCGGCAGGTACATAGAAAGGTCAAGTCTAGATGCTAGTGGTCAACCACGTCCTAACATGGTTACCATACAAGTCAGGTTTTGGTTTCGAGTAGTGCACATAAGTATCACATAAGCGAGCAGATTAAGAACACGCATTGATCATGGCTAACACATAATGCACGTTACATCTTAGCAGACAATTACATAATATTTGACACTTATGCGATCCAAAGGTAAAGCCCAATAAACATGCGGCCCAACATGTTGTGCGGTCGGCACAGCCTTGTGCGACCCACATCATGTTGTGCGATTCAGATAACCACCCAGCCCAAATAGTAAAAATCCCAAACATATATAAATACATGGCCCAATCTAATGACATGTAAGAGTCTTGTGCGATCCGGATGGGCTTGTACGATCCGGTCGCCTTGTGCCACTGGGCTCCTTATGCGATTGGATCATCTTGTGCGACCAAGAGATCTTGTGCGATTAGTTTAAATGTCTGGATTTCATGCAATCGGTTACAATTATTCAATGGTTTCCAAATTTGTCATTTATCAGTTAACAAGTTTCCAATTATCCGTTTATCATACAATCGGTCAAACCAAACAATTTGCTAATAATTCATAAGAACCCTAAACATAATCATAACATGAACATCAACCACAACTTCAACATATTAACAGATTTGTGTCCTTGATTTCTAGCATGCACTCGAACATATCATCACCACAATCCGTCTAACCTAAACACAATTACAGCCGATTAATTCAACATTCGTTTCTAGTTCATCATGCAAAACATAACCTCATCTAACCCTATATCGATCCATACATACTACTCATATGTGCCGGTTATATGAACACCAAGTTCATTGATTTTCATTGCGATTAAACACACATCATCATTGAATCATTATGTAAAACATGCAACCCATAATATCAACAATTATACAAACAAGGTGATACACTAACCGATTAAAGGAGAGAGGTCAAGGATTGATCCGAACACCACAAACTTCGATGGAGAGGATGTTTGTTTGCCGTCGGGTTCGTTCGGGAGAGAGAGAGCACTAGGGTTTGTGTGTGAAGGGTATTGGTAAAATGAGGGATGGTTACTAACACCCTAAGTGTTAATCGAACAATGGGGATGGGTCGAACCCAAACTTGGGCTGCCCATTGATTCGTATACAAAGGGTAAGGCCCGAATGGGCTTGTGCGATAGGGTTCAAATACGTAATAACACATAACATAACATACATTCATTAATCACAATAGTTCACATAATCACATAGCGTTACACAAAGATAGGTTCGAAATACGAGTTTTCACAACAGCTCCCAGCTCTAAATCAAGCGTCGTGTAGTTCCGTTCATGAACCTTAAGTTGGCACGAAGCGTAAGCAATAACTTTATCCCGTTGCATCAATACACAACCAAGCCCTTATATCAATGCATCACAATAGACCAAAAAATGTCCGTGCCTTCTAGAAATGAGAGATAGGTGCACTGCATAGTCTATCCTTTAAGTGTTGAAAAGCCGTTTCCTGTGTACTACCCCAACGATAAGTAACACCTTTCTGTGTCAACAATGTAAGCGGCTGTGCGATCTTTGAGAAGTCTAAATAAGCCTTGCACACTCTGTTCATAAGACCCAGGAAGACTGCCGGTGCGTTTGTTAGCCCGAATGGCATGACTAGAAACTCGTAATGGCTGTAGCGAGTTCTGAATGCTGTCTTAGAGACGTCCTCATCCCGGATTCTCAGCTGATGGTAACCTGACCTTAATTCAATTATGGAGTAGTAACTCAACCCTTGCAACTGGTCGAATAAGTCGTCAATACGTGGAAGAGGATAGCGGTTCTTCACGGTGACCTTGTTCAGTTCGCGGTAATCGATGCACATCCTGAAGGTTCCATCTTTCTTCTTCACAAATAGTACTGGAGCTCCCCAGGGCGAAGAGCTAGGATGAATAAAACCCTTATCCAAGAGTTCTTGCAGTTGCTTAGACAGTTCTTCCAGTTCTGTTGGAGCTAAACGTTACGATGCGCGAGCTATTGGTGCTGCTCCTGGAGCTAGTTCAATCTGGAATTCGACCTGGCGACGAGGCGGTAGACCAGGTAAATCTTCAGGAAACACTTGAGGAAAATCAAGTACAACTGGGATATCCTCTGTTCTTTTCTCTTTCGTTGATGCATCAGTATTTAGTGCCAAACTGGCGGTGTGACCCTTTCGTAAACATTTCTGAGTCTTCAGGAAGGAGATGATGCCAACCATAGCACCACTCCTGTCGCCTTGAACTTCGAGAGGTTCTTTACCAGAACGGGGAATACGAATGATCTTCTACTTACATAGGATCTCTACATGCTGCTGGGATAACCAATCCTTACTAATAACGATGTCGAAACTACCCGGAACTATAGGAATGAGGTCGATGGAGAAAGTCTGACCAGCGAGGATAAGATTACAACCCTGAACTATGTGCGTGGCCTCTAGACTTTTACCATTAGCTAACTCTACGACATGTTTGGTGTTTAAGGGAGCTGGTGCACGTTTTAACATTTGGCTAACTTTCAAAGACATATAACTGGTATCCGCACCCAAATCAAACAATACAGTAACATAAAAGTTGTCGAAAAGAAACTTACCCATTATTACGTTAGGATCGCTCCTTGCGTCACCCTGACCAATCACGTACACGCGGCCCCGACGTCATTGTTTCCATTGTTTCTCCCAACGCTATCTCCATTGTCGTCCCTGTTTCCATGGTCGTGGTTCTGAGTCTGGTCCTGGTTTATTTGTGGACAATGTCTCTTGTAGTGATTTTTAGCATCACACTGAAAACATCCTTAAAAACTATGTTGTTGCTGCTGATTCTGTGGAGATTGAGGCGGCCGCTACTGTTCTTGAGTTACAGGGCGTGAGCTTCGACAATCCTTAGCTTCATGATCTATCTTGAGACATCTCTGACAACGAACCTTGTTGCACTGACCGCTGTGGTGCCTATTGCATCTGTTACACTTTGGATGATTTCCTCGATATCCACTCTGCCCGCGACTACCATAAAACTGCTGACTGGGACTCTGTTAGTCATCTATCTTTTGCTGCTGTGCCAGAGTCTGAACCGGGATTAATCCTTGCTCAGGTTTCCATCCCACTTGCATTTGTTGTCACTAGAAGCACATGTAGTTGCAGCTTTAACACGTTTCGGTAGTTTGTTTTGTTATACTGCCTTGTCTGTGAGACGATGAGCAAACCGAGTGACTTGCTGGATAGTGCCAATATTAGTTGCAGTCACATGACTCTGAATTTCTGGCACCAGACCCTTGAGATACAGTTCGATGCGTTTGGTGGGAGGGTCTACCATAGTGGGACAAAATGTGGCTAATTCATTTGATCTCTTCGTATAAGCCTCAATTTCAGACCCCGCCATCTGTAAGTTGAGGAACTCCACCTCTAGTTCGTGGATGTCTTCCCGACTGCAAAACTCTTCCTTATTTAGGTCCTTGAACTCCTTCCAGGGGGTGGCATTAGCAGCTGCCAGCCTTAACATTTGAACCTGTGCTTCCCACCAGGTTAATGCAACACCTTCTAGTGTTCCAGTAGCAAACTTTACTCTACGAGACTCAGGGCAATCACGCACCTCAAAGTCAGTTTCGTGCCTCTCGAAACAATGGAGGAGGCCTACAACTCCCTCAGTACCACTGAAGGTACTAGGTCGGCAATCCTTGAGATTTTTGATGGTGCAAACAGGTGGCTGAGCGTGTTGACCTCCTGGTTGTATGGCTGCAAGTGCCGCAACAACTCGTTCGTTAATGAGAGCCGTCAACTGGGCTTGAGTCAAGTTGATACGTTCGGCCATGATCTTCATAGCAAATGTAACGTAAGTGAGAGAGGTTTGCGAAAAGTGCGATGACAGAAGAGAGTAAGCACACAAGTGTTCTCAAGCAATAACGAATAGTAAGCAATGTAATCCAGGCATACCACGAGCAAGGTTCTATGTAATTCTAGCATATAGGCAATAAACATAAACCATATTACCTAGGATGTTGTGTCTTGCACGTGGAGTGAGGCGTCTTTGTGGATCGTTGAGCACTGTACTGGTTATAGTCTGGTTTTAATAAAAACGTTTTTCCTTTATTAAAACCGAGTTCTCTACAACCAATGGCTCTGATACCAATCTGTCACACCCCCAAAATCCACCCGCGGAGTAACACCGCTTGGAGGCGTGACTGACCAGGATCAAGCCACCAAATCATATAGAACAACGTAAACAGTAAAAGTAAATGTAATTTAACCAAAACAATACATATGAAAGGTGTTCAAAACATAAGTATAAATTCAACGTTTAGTGGAAGCATGTGAGTAAAAGCCCAACATAAGTAAAGTATGAAATGTAAAATGTTAAACCAAAACATTTCCAATCCTTGTCCACAACGACCGCGCCTCCCCATGCAAGCTCCATGTATACCTAACGACCTGCAGGGCATGTAACAGAGAGTCAACAACTAGTTGAGCGAGTTCACAGTAAGTAAGTTCGTAATAGTAAGTTCTTTTCGTCACATGTGGCTCTACTAGGTTGATAGTATGTTCTATTAGTGGGGGCTTCCCATATTTGTATATACACTAGACTATTTGTAACCATAAGTGTTCTATTAGTGGGGGCTTCCCATATTTGTAGGTTTTACGTAAGTGTCCTTCTTTACCCGAGGACGGTGGTACGCGTGGGGTTTACGTAGGTTTTACGTAAGTGTCCTTCCTGACCCCGGAAGACAGTGGCATGTGTGAGTTTACGTAGGTTTTACGTAAGTGTCCGTCGAAACCTGAGGACAATGGTAAGTACGTGTTTACGTAGGTTTTACGTAAGTGTCCTGCATAACCCGAGGCCCATGGTAGATAGTCTAGTAGCCGTGTAAGTACGAGTAATTGTTCAATTCCATCATTCAACCCATTCCCAATCCCCGGGAATCCCATGCCTTAGTAAGAGTGTGAACTCACCTTGGTTTGCTCGGTATGTTAAATTACTTGATTACAGGAAGAAGACCAATCACTATTGTGATTATTAACAATAATCAGTTATATACGCACATAATTCACACATCCCATGCACAATTTGTTCACGTACATCATGTTCACATATTACTCATTTACCAAACGTGTAGCATGTAGTTCAAGTTGTTCGTTCAGGCTAGCAATTTAATGCCCAACGATAATCATCTAACAAGCATTCGATTCATAATCAGATTTATGTTCACACACACATAACTCTTTTACCCTTGACCACATGTACATGTACAGTTATCAAATTGAGATCTTATATAAAATTAGATACAATTCGAGATAGTCCCTACACCTGCTGCATATATACGAGACATCTACAATTAATTGACCCAAGTTACATACATCTAATTAAGTCATAATCATACAGCCCATGTTCTATTATAAGGCCCAATTATTTATGTAGCTGATCCACTATCACAAATGGATTCCATTGTGTTACCGAACCCTCTTATGTAACCCAGATTATGTGCGACCCATCCTGCTTGTGGCCTGACTCGCTACCTAGCCCAATCCAATTATAGAAATCTAACAAGTATAATCATGCCTTCCGTCAAAACTCAGACTGTATATTATTCATAAATCTCGGACCAAGTATAATGACCAAAATTCGGACCATGCACCCTTATAAAGTTCGGAACTTGTGTTTCATTATCAAAAGTCGGACCCTTACATCCTTTATAAAAAAACTCGGATCTTTATAGCATTCAAGCAAAAACTCGGGCTACACATCACAAATGAAACTCGGACCATAAACATCAATCAAAACTCAGACCTTATGCATTCAAGCAAAAACTCGGACTACATATCATAAATGAAACTCGGACCATAAGCATCAATCGAAACTCGGACCTTATGCATTCAAGCAAAAACTCGGACTCAAGCATTAATCCTAAAATTCGGACCCATCATTTTCAAATAACCTCGGACAAGATTATCTCCGGACTACAAACACACATTAACAAAAACCGAAATCGTAGTTTCCAATATAACAGTTACAATACAATCAAAACCCTAATCTCAATCATCAACACTACTAATAATCAAAACAACTGTTTAACAATTTTTGCATGTCAATTGCATCCTAGTATCAGGCATCGATTAGCATTCATTCACAAACAATCACATACTCATTCAAGCATAATCAAGAAACACTGGGCCGTTGTTTGGATTGTTAGGGTTTGTATGAAATCAAATGAACAAGAGTATCAATCAACGGATAATCGTAAAAATTACCTTAGATTGATTCTAGATGGATTGGAAGATCAGGATTGATGCAACAGAACTTGTGTAGCCAAGAATGATGAGAGAAATGGTTGCAGGAGGTGACTAGAGAGAATGATTTTGAACTGTCGTATGATTGGAATTAGTGAATATGATTAGGGTTAAGGGGTTTTGTTTTATTTTAAATATTACCACTAACACCCCTAGGTATCATCCTTTACATAAACACCCACACCACATATAATTTACAGTTTCATCACCAAATTCATGTATTTGTCAAATAACACATAACCATGCAACAATCACAACACACATTATCATATCACAACGTATACGGTTACAAAGCAAAAAAATTGTGTAAGTAAGCAACTAAACAAACAGTGAACGTGCAATAAATGCGAAAGTGGAATCTCGGAAACTCGAGTTGTCACATGTTACTTATGAATGTATGAGATTTGCAGATGGTATTCCAGATTACGATCCCGATAGCAGAGTCTAAGGGGGAAGTCTGAAGACGAGCTCAATGCAAGAGGAAGCGTGGATTCAAAGAGCCAGATAACTATCTTGGAGGAGCTTGTATCCGGAAAGCCAGGTGTCGATCCCAAAAGCACAGAAGCTTGACGAAAGGGGGAGCCTGAAGAAAAGGAGTTTGAAGGAAAGGAAGAGCAATGGAAGCTGAAGACAGATCCACGGGGATTCTGTTAGAGAAAGAGGGAGTCTATGGTTGCTGATACCGTCAAAGCTTCAAGAAGACTCAAAGAGAAAGACAAGACGCTACAAGATTGACTGCGGCAATATCCAAGGGGGAGTCTGTTAGTGCAGTATATGTCTATCGCCTCCGTCAATCAAGTCTGTAGCAGAAATAACGAGAAACCGAAGAAATCTAGCGTTATATTGTAATATCTAGTTAAAAGGGCAAGGTGGAAATTTTGTAAATAATGAGAACCTCCTTATAACCTTGTGCCTATAAATAGGAGTCTAATTGTTAGATTAAAGACTTTTTGCTCATTTGATATCTAGGAGCTTAGTGCTTAGAGAGAGAAAGTGCTCCACGTGATTCTCGGTGCATTGTACTCGTAATATTATTCAATAAGAATCACGGTTATAGTACGTTCTCGTGTGTTCGATCACGTTCGTGTATGGATTCCGCACGTTACACGTTCGTTACGCAATCGTTCGGTGTCAAAACCGGTCCTACAGTTCAGGCTATAAATAGGGGTGCTTGGCTCATTTGCAAACCATCCCTTGGCACATCACCTCTCTCTCACTTCACTCACCCACCACCACCATCACAACACCATCATCCACCATCATCATCCATCATCTATCATAGAGTGTGTGAGTCGTCTCGGGATCCAAGATTGAACGTAAGAGTTCTTGACAATCAAAGGCCATGTTTGCCTAAGTCTCTTACATCACTTGGTGAAGACAAGTGTTTAGTGTAATACTTTTTGCTGTTAATCTTTTCGCACTTTTTATTTGGTTATGTATTAATGACTTTAATAACTAGTTTCTTATGTTGAAGGTGATTCTTCCTTATCGTTTGTACGTGGTGTCTTGGCATTATTTTACTGTCTATATAAAATATAAGATTTTCACCATTCATATCTCCACGGTCTATATGGAGATATGTTGGCTACTTGGTCGGGGGTTAAGGGAACGTTTTGGTAAGAGTGTTGCCTTATTCAGTATATAGATCCTGCAAGGACCTGGGTCAAATTTAGTAGGACCTCCTTCAATACCCACCGGTATTGGATGGCGGGGATCCAAACTCTTTGATCCCCTCATATGTAAGCTACTATTAAAAATTTAACCCGGCTACTTAGGACTGTATCCCTGCTGACTCAGACTACTTAGCCGAGGGTAACGTCACCTTCAAAAGAGGGGCCTACCACATTATGCATTAATAACTTAATTAATTATCTTTCAATAATCCGACCTTTAGGATTATATCCTTGCTGACTCAAACTACTGGGTTGAGGGTAACGTCACCTTCAAAAGAGGGGCCTACTACAATAACTACGATAATCTCTTAAAAAGTGCAAAAGTGTATCAAAGGTTACACTACACACGAGTCGGATCCAAGTGATTCATCTTGTCTATTTATTTTTACTTTTATTTTATTTTTCAGCATTTCAGTTAGTTTTATTTTTCAAGTTTAAAAACCTTTTTCTAACTTTTGATTTGATTAGGCGTTGAGGATAAACCGATATTAGAAGCTCTGGTGTCCTTGGACGACCTCGGTATCTTACCAACGTTATACTACGCTCACGATGGGTGCACTTGCCCATATATGTGTTTAGTGTTAGTAAATATTGTGTTTTATAAATTTAAAACTTGGCTAAAAAGTGTAAAAGGGCTTAAAATATACATAAAAAATATAGCACACTTCACGCACATCACTCACGATGGGTGCACTTGCCCATATGTGTGTTTTGTGTTAGTAAAATATAATGTTTTATAAATTTAAAACCTGACTAAAGTGTTAAAAAGGGCTTAAAATATTAATAAAAATATATCACACTCGGCAAGCATCAAGTTTTTGGCCTCGTTGCCGGGGACACAAGCATCAACGACCTAATCGTTTTTCTTATTTTTCTCTTTTTTTAGGATTTTTATAAATTTTTCAGTTTCTGCAGACTGCAGCACGGGGCCGTGCCTGGTCGGACACACAACATCCTTACCGGTAGTTTTTATTTTCCGAGTTATAAAGAGCTGAGCATGGGGCCGTGTTGGTGCAGCACAGGGTCGTGTTGAACTCTCTAGTAACAGAGATCCAGAAGGTGCTCAGCTGAGCACGGGGCCATGGTGAGACTTCTGACCAACAATCTTTTTGTTTTTATCACAGGACTTGGAACTCAGGCGCCGCACCGGAACTTCCTACGCAGTGTATGAGCTCCAGGTACAATAAAGACATAAAAGAAGCTCTAGACGAACCCGAACGCTTTTTAAGAAAAAGACCTAAAGCTAAAATTCAGGAGAAAGTTTCAGGGGACCCACTTTCAATGGCGGATCAACATGCCCTAATGGATTACCTACGTCCCACGGTAAGTAATCTTGGCGCCTCTATCAATGCATCGAATGTCGATGCCAACAACTTCGAACTTCGGTCGTATTTGATTCAAATGCTCAAAAACTCGGCAACTTTCCTATCTTTGTGTTTAATGTAACGTATGTGGACCTTATGTGACTATATGAACTTGGTTTATCAATGAAATGTTATGTGATTGCATTGTAAGTTAATGGGTATAAAACCCCAATCGCACAACACCCTTGGGCCGTACACAATTAATCCGACCGCACAACATCCTCTCGGCTCATTATGCTTGAACTCGAGACCAATGGGCAGCCCAGGTATAGGTTCGGCCGACTCCTTTTATGCGTGTACAATCACTTAGGGTAGGATTGTGTTCCTCATTCTTGCAAATCACACAACACACACATCAAACCCTACACTCTCCTGGAAGCCGACGACAAACATCCCCTTCCCTCGAAGACTTTCTTGTTTGGATTACTCCTCATCTTATCCTATATCCGGTTAGTGTTTCACTGTTGATTGTTTAATGCATGATTTTATGTTATGGCCTCATACATGATTAGGGTTCTTGTTAGAGGAGTTATTGATAATATATGATTGTGTGATCGATACGATTGATTAATATTAATGAATAGGGTGTATGAAGAAAAACGAGGTGGTATTTGTGATAAACGGCTTACATTTAAATCACATCGAATCGAACATAAGTTAATCGACTGTGATGTGTTAGATGTTCAATTGATTCATAGGTCTTGTCAAGAATTATGCATGTTGAAGTAGGAATTTAGTGTTACACCCCACTGTTTGATTCGATGATGAGAATGATGATGAGTGTTCAATCCATGATTAGGGTTCATAGGAAATTGCTGTTAAAAACTTCTGCTTAATCAATTATTGCTTGGATTGGAAACTCTTCGTATGTTAATTGATTGATTTCAAATATGGAAACTGTAGAATTGATTTGCAAATAAATGATATAACCAATTCCCCTTAAATTACGAATAATAAACCTGATCGCATAAGCCTCGTAGCCGCACAAGAGCTGAACATACCAGCTCTTGGATCGCACAAGGCAAATCGCACAATAGAGTCGCACAAGCTAGGTACAATCATTAAAGCATGGAGTACAATTTAATTATGTATGATCGCACAACATATTGTGAATCGCACAAGCCGGTGCTGATCGCACAAAATGTTGGGCCACACACAAACTACTTGAACTGTTTCGTTGTTGGGCCTCAAAACCCAAATTCAATCGCCCAAGTCTTGTTCGGTCGCACAAGCTGAACTGGATCACACAAGACTGTTAGACTTGTGTGAGCCCATTCTTTTGAATCACACAAGTCGGATATGTTATGCACTTGACTGTTATGTGTTTGCCATGATCCATACGTGCTCGAAACCTGTTAGTTTAGGTGTAAAATTGCGTGCTTTACTTGAACCTACACCTAACTCGTATGGTAACCATGATAGGACGTGGTTGACCCCTTATTTCTCAAGTAACTTTCCTGTGTATCTACCGAGCAAACCAAGGTGAGTTCACACTCATACCAAGGCATGGGATTCCCAGGGTTGGGAATGGGATTGAATGATTATAGATACAGCTAGACTAGTAACACATGGGAAGCCCTTACTAATCTTCGCACACATGCCTATAGGGCCGCGATACGAATACTAATCTTCGCATACATGCCTGTAGGGCCGCGATACGAATACTAATCTTCCCACACATGCCTGGAGGGCCGTCCAGGCCGTGATGCAAATACAACTAGTCTGAAATACATGGGAAACCCCCACTAATCTTCGCAAACATGCCTGGAGGGCCGCGATACAAATAAATACGATACATGGTTTACAAAACGAACATGTGAATTACGAAACGAATACTGAAACTAAACACCCAACTGTGAACTCGCTCAACTTTGTTGTTGACTCTCTGTTACATGCCTTGCAGGACGTTAGGTACTCATGGAGCTTGCACTGGGAGGGACGGTCGTTGTGGACATGGATCGTGGATGCCATGATTAACATTTATGACACTTCAAACTTATAACTTATGTTGGGTTTTACATTATTTCTTCCCCTACACACTTGATTATGTTTTGGTTTTTGAACACCTTTCGTATTGATGAATGACTTTTACTTATTATTTATAATGTTCAATATGATTGGTGGCTTGGTCCTGGTCATGTCACGCCTCCATGCGGTGATACTCCGCGTGTGGATTTTGGGGGTGTGACAGATTGGTATCAGAGCCATTGGTTATAGAGAACTTGGTTTTAATTAGGGGAAAAAGTTTTTGTTAAAACCAGACTATAACCCGAACAGTGCTCAACGATCCACAACGACGCTTCGCTCCACGTGCAAGACTCAACACTATAGGTAATACTATTCATGTTTACATTGCCTACTAGCTAGATTACATAGAACTTTGCTCATGGTATGCTTAGATACACATAACGACTATTGCTTGAGAACACTTATGTGCTTACTCTCTTCTGTCATCTCATTTTTCGCGAACCTCTCTCACTTATGTTGCCTTGATATGAAGATCATGGCTGGACGCATTAATATGACTCAAGCCCAGTTGGCGCTCTAATTAACGAACAAGTTGTTGCGGCACTTGCAGCCGCACAAGCAGGAGGTCAACATGCTCAGCAACCTGTATGCACCTTTAAGACCTTCATGGACTGTCGTCCTAGCACATTCAGTGGCACTGAAGGAGCAGTTGGACTCCTCCATTGGTTTGAAAAGCTCGAGTCCGTATTTGAGATGTGTGTGTGACATCTGTGTCTGTGATATCATTTTACAAACTCTGAACAATACAATATTAATAAAACAGTGTGTTTTGATCCCAATGTTTGTCATTTATGTTTGGTTTTGTACCCATATTGATTTTTGATCGATTTTAAACTCTATATCGTTTTCTGGAAAGTTATACGTGAACTGATGCGTAAACGCAGTCGGTTTAACGCGACAAACACTCCGGAACCTCATCATAAACTTAACATACCTTAAATAACCTTTACATAACTTAGAAATAAGTTTTAAAGGCTTTGGTATGGCAAAAACAAGTTTATTCGCTCTCAGGGACTATTTGCGTCAATTTGCAAAAGTCTACCGTTTCGTAAGAAAACTTACAGTCCGGAACTTGATCATAAGTTAAGCATACCATAAATAACCTAAACATAGCTTAGAAATAAGCCTTGATAGGTTCGGTGTGCGAAAACATGCTATCATGATCTTTCAGGGACTAAAAGTGTCAAAAACGGCGTAAGTTTGCATTTTCGCGCATATGTTACGTTCTGGACACATCTGGACATCCAAAATTTTTGTACACACTAAAATATTTTTATTTTAGTGATCGCCATGCAAAAATTCCATTCGTTTCGCAATTTGGATCATTTTCGCGCTTGTTACGATTTCCGTCGTAATTAGCCGAACAACGCGATCGTACGACCAAACGAACCGACATCCGTGATGTTTTCGAGCATATTTCAGGTCCCCTATGCTTTAACTTCATTTTAGAGCCTTGAAATGAGGTTAACGGGGTTTAAACGCATCGAAAAAGGCTTTAAACACGTGCAGGGACCATTTCTGTCAATTTTGAAACTTTGCTGAACCTGATGCATGCGAGCGTAGCGCGAGCCCTCTTGCCTATGCTGTCGCGCTACGCGAGTGCCTCATCTGGGCAGAAAGTTCATTTTCAGCAACAGTTTGTAAATTCAGGGGCCTTTCTTGCAATTCCTTTGTGTGGTGACCAAGTTACCACCTCTCCAAGGCTTTGCACCTGCTCTTAACACATGTATGGCTAGGATTAATGCTTAATGACCAAGCAAAACACTTGTGATGATCCTATTAACTCACCACAAGTATAAATAGCCATCAACTTTCCTTCATTCTTTGCTCATTCCTCTCATTTCTCCTCTCTAATCTGCTTTGGAGCTCTCTTCTAAGCTTATTGGGACTTTGTCTTCTTTGTTGAAAAGATAGCAAGGACCCTAAGTGAGCTTCTTTCATTCTTTAGTTGGTTTTTCCTTATGTAGTGTAGAAAGTCAAACAGTGTTTGACTTTCGGTTTTGACCATTAATTGGTCAAGTCAAAGTTCAATTGAACTTTGACACGTGATTGTAATCACGATAGTTATAATCCTTCGTGATTAGAACCACTGATTACCACGTTAGCTAGTTGTAGTGTCGAGTCAAAGTTTCGGTCAAAATGCGTTTTAGCACGCATTTTGCAACGGAACTACATTAGGGTATCAAAAGACTTTGTTTTGATACCAAATCAGTAGGTTTGACATGTTTTGACATGTCTAACTCGACACTATTAGTTTGTGCTTGTTTAGGGTCGCAAGGTAAGCGGTCTAAACAACCGCTTATACTTCCGAACCCGACCCGTTTGGTCGATCTTTAGGATCCGACCAAGCTTAGTAAGTGATCATAGTTGCTTAGGGAATAACCACTGAGGTTATATCTTATGATCACATAGGAATGGTTAGTCATATGCTAGTTAGCTTGTATGCCCATAGGAAATGACCAAAATGCCCTTTTGAAGCTAAAATCCGTATTTTTGACTATGTGAACATATTTTTGACATATAATCTGATTTAGAAACATGTTTAGGCATAATTGGGCATGTAAGACTTGGCATAGCACATAGTTAACCATCCGAGCATAGTTTTACGCTAACGACGCCTTATAGTAGCTTATGTTACCATAATGTGTCGAAACGGGTCAAAAGCACTTAGGTAGGCCTTCCAATCAGAATGTTGGGACTATTAAATCATACCATATGAGTTCAATTACTCATTTGATTTGTAGAACCACATTCTATCCTATCTCCCGATTTAGGAGCCGATTATTAACATAGTTACCTATACTAGGTGCCGGTTGATTCCGTGATACTTGGAGCTTAAATTGGTCTTATTCTCAAGACTAATTAGCAATCCCAAGTGAGTACATAGTTCCCCTCTTTTACCGTTTTTAAAATATTTTGGGGTGATACACATGTACATACATGTTACTTTTGTGCATTTCATGCTTTTATAACATAAACATGCTAGTTTCACCTAGTACATATATAGTACATGCTTTCAATTGTGTTTTGCTATGTATGTCAAGCATGCTAGCGCATTGATTTGTTACACATTTGTTGCATATGTTTACTTAGCATATGGAACACATTGATTTACATGACATTTTTGCTATGTATGTTTACTTAACATGCTAGCACATTGTTTTATATGAACATTTTCTACTAGGCATGTTTACTTAGCATACCTAGTACATGGTTTTCACATGCTATATTGGTTATGACATTTGGTATGTTTAATCGGGACAATAATACATTCATTAACATTAGCTACGCCGCTCGGTAGTATGTAATGGTACCATAGGAATTGACAACTCCCGTTTCCGACTTCCTAGGTTTGTGTGGAAGTTGGGAATGACAGAATCCGTTATACATAACTTTAGATGAACCTTTAATTTGTTTAAAGGTTTGTCGCCACAGTCGCAAGGCTTGAATGTATGCGATTAACATTACTGCATAAATGTTTGTAATCATAAAGTACTGTTTTTCTTCAAAACATAACATTTGATTTAAACTTAGGTTTATTCAAAAACATTGTTTTGTACATTTTCTATGGGGTTGAGTAACTTCTAGTTATTCACCATACATAACACTTGTTTTCACATTTGACATCATTACATAGTTAAGTAGATGATTTCCTACTTGCTATGCATTTCATTGGTTATACATGATACATATTACACATGACATTATACATGGTTTATACATGAACATTTTAACATCGAACATTATATTTTGGTTGGTTATTGATAAGTGACTTATGTAACGGGGCTATGTGTTATATGATAAAAGCATGGTGGATACGCCGCTGGTACTTCCTATATATAAGTGCTTTTATCGTATTATACATCGCTGCGTTATCTAAATCACTTGGACAAGGCATGAAACATTTGGTACAAAAACATGACATTGTTTTACAAATTATACATTTTATACAAAACTCACTTATACTTGGTTATTTATTTAACCATGCATTATCATTTCATCATCATTTGATTTTCATTGATTTTCACATGGTTTTACAAAGGAGAACATTTTACAAGGTTCATGACTACATTTTGTTAAACATTTTTTTCAAACCATAAGTCATGAATCTGCATAAACAAAACCTATGTATCTCACAGGCATTTTTATGCTGACGTACCTATATTTTTACATGTGTTTCAGGTGTTTCAGGTGCTAATGCATAAGGATGTTTGTGCTACACTTAGGCGGACTCGGGCCTTAGTGACTTAAAAGACGATTATTATGTAGTTTTAGTTTGAACTTAAAGACAATGTAAAACTTTAATCCTAATAATACATAACTTTATTTGCCATGGTTGTTGAAACAATAATTCTGTCGCATCACTCCCCGACGATTCCGCCGCGGTTTGTTGTTTTACGCAGTCGGGGTGTGACAGTGTGAATGCCCTGAGGCTCGCAGGGTGAAGTACGCCACTGGTACTCTCGAAGGCATTGCGCTGACTTGGTGGAATGCGCAAGTTCATTTGTTAGGGTTGGCAGCTGCTACCCCTTGGAATGATTTCAAGGAACTAATCAAGCGAGAATACTTGCACACGTGATGACATCAACAAGCTGGAAGTGGAGTTCTTTAATTTGAAAATGACGGGGTCAGAGATTGAGGCGTATACGAAAAGGTCAAACGAGCTGGCCATCTTGTGTCCAACTATGGTGGACCCTCCTATCAAGCGCATTGAACTGTACCTCAAGGGCTTAGTACCAGAGATTCAGAGCCACGTGACCGCCGCTAACCTTGCTACCATCTAGGAAGTTAATCGCCTTGCTCATCGTCTTACCGATCAGGGAGTGGAACAGAACAGGCTACCCAAACGTATCGGTGCCACTAATGCTACTACTTCCGCTACTTCCAGTGACAACAAGCGGAAATGGGATGGGGATTCCAGCAAGGGTTCGACTACAGTACAATCCCAGACACAACATCGCAAGACTGATAACTACCAGAGTCCTAGTCAGCAATCTTCTGGTAGTCAAAGACAGGGTGGATACCGAGGAAACCTTCCTAAGTGCAATACGTGTAACAGGCACCACAGTGGTTAGTGCAACAGGGGTCGTTGCCAGAGGTGTTTCAAGATGGGTCATGAAGCTAAAGATTGCAGGAG
Source organism: Helianthus annuus (assembly GCF_002127325.2). Lineage (NCBI taxonomy): Eukaryota > Viridiplantae > Streptophyta > Magnoliopsida > Asterales > Asteraceae > Helianthus > Helianthus annuus. The sequence continues at coordinate 172,412,672 of NC_035449.2, read as the reverse complement.
CTCATGACCTGCGAATCAGAACTAGCAACAACAACCACCAGCTCCACGAAACAAGCAGCAACAGCAGCAGCGAGGCAACAGGGGATGCTATCAGTGTGGTGCGGAAGGCCACTTCAAGGGAGACTGCCCCCAGTTAAACCAGAACAACAACAACAACAACAATAATCAGGGCAATGGGAACAACGACGGGGGAAACAATGATGGAAATAACGGCGCTAGGGGTCGTGTGTGTAGGATCGTATACTGACCTGTACGAGTCTATTAGAGGAGTCTAGATCAGTTACAGGTGCGGAAAACAAGTAACCAATGTAGAAACAGCTAGATCTTCACTTAAATCACACTTTTGATTGATATTACAGCGTTTACAACCAAATCTCACACCGGCAGCACCTCGGTATGGAAAACAAGAACACGTTACAAATGATTTCGCTCCTAGGGTATATATAGGGACTAGGTTTCGCTCATATGGACATGTCCATAAAAGTGAAACCCCAATATGACCATAAAAGCGAAATTATCTTCTAGGTTTCCCACATACGGACATGTGGTTTCCCACATATGGACATGTGGTTTCCCACATATGGACATGTGGTTTCCCACATATGAACATGTCCATATATGTGAAATCAACTTTCTCGGGAAATCTCGTACAATGTGCCCTAATCTAACATTCTAAGACTAAGACTCGATACAAGACGAAGTCGACAGACGTATGCACTAACAGACTCCCCCTCAGATGTTGATGAGTCTTAAGTGTCGAGTCTTCGCATCTTCAGTCTTGATCTGTCTCTGGGCTTTACTCTCTCAATCTTTTCACGCAAGTCTTCAGACTTCCCCTTGCGATATGCTGGCATTTTTTCAGTTCATCAGCATCATCAGCTTTAGGATCGTTGTCTGGCTTTCCATCTAACAGCTTCTCAATATCAATCAGCCTGACTCTTCATGTCTCAAGATCATTGCCTGGCTACCTTCAATCAGAGTCCTCAGGTATCGGAACCTGGCTCTCATCTAGCTCTAATCTTAGAAACGAATACCCTGGCTCATCTTATCCTGCAAAAACTCTACCTCAAAGTAAATTTCACTCACATACATATTTCAAACATATAAACTTGCACTAACTTAGACTCTCTTTCAAAATCAAAACAAAATGATTTTTCATATCAATTTGATGAACCATTTGAAGGTTTGATAAAAAATAATCAGTTTTAAAGACAAACTCCCCCTCAAATTATACTCATCATGTTTAGCACTCAGAATTTTGAAAATCAGTTTTTCATTATTAGTTGTCAAAAATCTTTTTGGATTTTTTTAAACTTTATGCTAAAACACACTGAAAATCTTTTTGGATTTTGAAATAAAGAAAAATGTAATGCAATAAAGAAATATTTACAAACAATATTTTTGTGAGTTCGAGTAAGAGGATCATATAAGTTTTGAGACAAGTCATCAATACCGTTAAGCTATATTTCATTTTAAGTTTTAAACAATTCACCTAGATTGCTAGTATATTTGTCCACTTAAATTTTCACACAAAGTTCAATTGATCCGAGATACGATGTTAATGTTTTAATGACTTGACCTTATCCGTGTGTCCCACTTCTTGAATATACTCCCGTATCCAGATCCCAATATTTACTCTTACAGGTGAGTATACCACAGATGATATCTCTTTAGGGGTTAAATGTGAGGGCCGTGAGAGCTCAGGTCGATATACTTTCGTATACACAGAGAGATGACGGCTTCGACTTTTCGGTGTGTCCCCTTTAGAGGATCTTTTTGATTTCAACAGCAGCAACTATCAATTTTATTGTTTCATCAGCTTGCTGAGGGCGATGCTATGTTTCAAGCATGTGCGGAAAGCATTATCCGGGGACTAGGTCAGTACTTCCATACAACAGAAGTCCCGGGATAATACCCCAGATATCACTGAGCATAAAGACCTAGTATCTCAGAATAAGGGACCTTTCAAACAAGATTTCAGGGGTTACCTATATATCCAAGATATTGTTACTCACAGAATAAGCAAGTTTGAATTTTTAGGTTTATATCTCGTCACAATGTACTAAATGTGTAAAAACCTACTAGCATATCCGCAGTGAAATTGTTTATCACATTTTAAGTTTCCAATTCTCTAGCATGTTGTGATAGTCCACTGATGTACTATCATTTCCTCTTTTCACAACAAAATTCATTTTCGAATTTTATCATGTTTTTGGCTTTTTCAAATTTTCTAATGTTTTTGGATTTTCTGAAATTTTCTACTCTCCCTAAAATGCAAATACATTGAAGAAATTTGAAAACTATCTAAGCTCTTGACCCACTTGAAGAAAATTCAAAACAAACTGTACAGAAACATGACAACCGATACCAAATCGCCTCAATTCGCCATTCACTAGGCATAAACAATCTGAACTCCTCCTTTCACAAACCATTTTCTCATTTAGATTTCAAAACACTTAATTTTATTTCAATCAAAATGATTTTTCTGGAAAATAAGTTTGTTTTTACCACTTGTAAGTTTACAACTTGTTTAAGTACGGGGATATGGTTCATCATCTTGTCAGTTTTATCAAATGTAGTAAATGAAGTACAAGTTAATGTCCTTGATTCACTGTTTGCAATCAAGCAACCTCTAAACCACTTGTAAGAATAACCACTTGTAGATATAACCAATCATTACCAATTGTAGGAATGAGTCATCTACATTTTACCCATCAAAGTGCCGATTCCTGCTTCGCACTTACCAATCAGGAAGCTCCGGCATAGTCATTCAACCTGTAAAATTTTAACAATTTTCAAGCATTTTCAAAAACAACCTTATTAAACATGAAAGATGCCGATTCCTGATACACGATTACAAACTTGGGATCTCCGGCAAGTCAGGTTTTTCAAGCAAAGAAAATGTCCACCCAAGCCTGACCAGCCTTGGGTGATTTCAATTCGGATTTAGTTGGGGAGTAAGTTGCTTTCTTTTTAGCATAAAACTCTTTTACCCCTTTCACCTTCCCATCAACCATCTTTCCGAAAATCTTCTTAACTTTCCCATTAAATGCTTTCTCAACATCAAAATTATCCTTTTCAGAATAACCCTGATTTGAGATTTCAGTCTTTCCAACTTTTCTTTTAAAATTCTCAGTCCTCAATGGTGGAAAGTTCTCGTCATCCATTGAAGGAACTGAGTTTTCATCACTCTCATAAAACTGTGGCTCATCCGATTTTGTGGAATCAGATTCATCGCCAGATTTTACCTCAGATTTCTTAACAAACCATTTTTGGTTGTCAAGTTTCACACTACGCCTATAAATCACTTCGAACACTCACCAACTTCAAATGTTGAATTTTTTAAAACTTTAAGTTTTTCAGTTGGTGATTCGGTTTTGTCAACAAAAACTTCTTTGAGTTTTCCAGAAACTCCCTGTTTTGTCTTGGTTGATTTAGGATAATTCCATGCAATGTGTCCAACTTCATTGCATCTAAAACAGGTTCTGGTTTCTTTTCTTTGAACTTCATTCTTCTTTTTCTCAGCAAGGAATTCTTGATTTGATTGTCTCCAGAATGAGCTCTTCTTTTCCTCTTCAGCAGATGGTCCTGAAACAAATTTTGTATTTTTAGAAATATTTTCATTTTTATAGTTTTCAGGTGGAATAAAACCTAAGCCTTTCTTTTTGTAGCTACGATTTTGGTTAGATTTCTTTTGAAAACCAGAACCAGAATTGTAACCCTTTTTCTTGTTTAAACGTTGTTGTACTCTTGAGGTGTAAGGTCTTAGGTTTCTTGTATGATTTACATCTTTTATTTCAGAAATATTAATTTCTGTTAATTTGAAAACCTTTTTGATCATTTTTGGTTTAACACCTCTTATTGGAAACTCTCTATCAAAATATAATTTGTCAGAATCATTCAAAGTATACACAACTTCAAATGTTCCATCATTCAAATTAGATTTTGACAACAAACACTCTTTACTGTAAACCCGTTTTCCCGATGATTTTGAACTCTTTTCAGACGAATTTGAACTCCCAACTGACTAACACGAACTTTGAGACTCGGACTTTGACTCTGACTCCTCATCCTTATCCAACACCTGATCGACCACTCGTTTTATCAGTTCGGACTCATGATCTGTGTTGGACGCTGTGAACGTGACATCAATAATGTCTGGTAAAACATTGGTTATCTTGGATTCTAGCTTAATATTGATCGCCTGTTTTAGTTCTTCCTCGTTAGGTTTTCTAGGTGAGTACCCTTCCCAAATTGGAGGCGGACACTTATTATAACAGGCATCCTGTTTCTTACAAGTATCCTTCTTCTTCTTTGACTTTGTTTCTTCACCTTTAAACGCTTCAAATCCTTCAATTGTTTGGATAAATTCTATCGATTATATAGTCACAACTTGTGTAACTTCACAGCTGTAACACCCCGTGTTTTCGAATGTCAAAGTCAAAGTCAAAGTTTGACTTTTATCTGTAATTAGTCTATTTTTAATTTTTGTATTATGTGGAGTAAGTGTTGTCTAATCAAATGAATCGAATATCTAATCGATTGTGAAACATTAACCGACCTTGAATTAATCGATAATCAAGCTAATCAAATCAATCATTGAACTCGAACCTCGAATTATGCGAACTTTAATATTGTTATACGTGTGTGTGTGCCTTATGTGTCACTTATGCGTGTTTACTTTATGCTGTTATATGTGGTGATCAATGAAATCGAATCGAAACTTGAAAAGCAATCGAACTCAATTGAAATCGAAACCGAAATATGAAACTAGGATGCTTATGTTAGATATAGTAGTTGGGACTGAAAGTAATTTGATTAGGAAACTCTATCATATTCGTATCATCGTTCATCGAAATCGGAATATCAAAAATCATCGCGAAATACTCAAAAGGGGTTCTGGATCGGACAGGCTAGCCGATCGAACATGTTGTTCGATCGAGTAGCCCAACCGATCGGAGACCCTGTCCGATCGGTTACCACTTACCTCTTTTGGAAGCCTATAAATAGGGCTGTCATTGTCTTCTTTTCCACTTTTGAAAAGCTCTGACCGAACCAGTCCTTTTTCTTCACCTTTTCTCAGATTTCTCTCAAATCCGGTAAGTTTTTACTCTAACTCTTTTACGTTTTTTATCACTGCACGGTTCTACACCTTTCTATCTTTCAAAACTTGATTTCTAACCGTGAAATCACCAAGATCTAAGTGTTCTTGGGTGATGTCATCATGGTGTTCTTGAAGAACATCATGTTTTGGCCTCATTCAACCATGAATAGCTTAGATCTAACCGATTTCCACATAAACAAACTAAAATCTATCATAGATCTAGACATTTCGCGGTGTGAAAGATTGAGAACCGGATTTCCCGACTTTCTTTCACCTCTTTTGCACTCATGACCTTCAAACCGGTAGAAACGGAGCTTGAACCAGCTCACTAATCATTCTCGCAATCACGTGGTTCAAGATGCGGATTTAATCTATGAGGTTCACCGATTTCGGTTTAAACGTTAAACTACCATTCTGAACAGTTCACTGGCCGGACTTGGGTGATTCCTGCCCGAACCAGTGAAACAAGTAAGAACCCTTGTTCTATGGTTCAACTCGCTGTCAAAATACCTCAAAATCATATCAAAACAAACAAAACAGCCAAGTGATAGACGAAAGGCCGACCAGGTCAGGAATGTTGGCCGAACGGCTAGGCTATTCGAACGAACAGTCCAACCGATCGGACCTACCAGCCGATCGACCGGGCCAGCCGATCGGCTAGCACATGGCCCTACACTTTTTCAACTTCATGAAGTATAATATTGTCGAAGTGATGTCCGATCGAATATGCTACTCAACTGGTAAACATTACTCTTCGCATCATGAGATATTATGCTTCAACACTAGTCACTTTTCAACTTGTCTGACGCATTGGAGTGCCACCCGATCGAACATACCGTACGATCGAGTGACACCCTGCTAAGGACTATATGATGAAGTACCTAACCGATCGGTGGGACTAACCGATCGAACGGACCGTTCGATCGACCGACCTGAAAGGTAAGGATACTTTAATGTTTTCAAATAATGCTGCAAAAACTTCAAAAGTTCAAACCATCATACGCAAACACATCCTTCTCAAAGGAAGAAACAATATACTTGAACAGTCCAAGCCGATCGAGCCTCCCGGCCGATCGAACAGACTAACCGAATGGTTAGACCAACCGAACGGATAGTGTTATTCGATCGAACCTACGGTTCGATCGACCAGACCGTTCGACTCAATTTCACACTTGTTGCATTTTCGCGTACTCATCGTTGTACTATCGAACTATTCAGGCTAACTTACTCTTAGCGCTCCCTTCAATCCATAATCAATCACTGTGAGTATACTCGACCCCTTTTTGCTTTTAGCACTTTTGGGTGTTACATACGTTACTTATCAAATCACAATCAACCACAAACTATTTGAACGCTAACCAATTGCATGTATTACGTGACTAAATGAATGCTTGTTGTTATGTTTACACATGGAATGTTATCTACCTGCCTTAGCAACATAGTACTATAGTTTGGACTCAGCACCCGTTCACACGGGGGTTGTTAAGGACAATTACTTGCATGGATTATCGTGGAAATCGTGTATTGCGAACTGTCTCGGACAGTCAACCCGCAGTCGTTGGTGCCGATGGTCCCATGTCGATAATTAACATGCTTCGTTTTCCTCTGTGTACGTGCTGGTTATGCGTAAACTATTCGAACTCTATATGCTATTATCAAACTTGTATGCTCACCTTTACAATTATTTGTATTGACTTTATTTTAACGTGTGTGACAGGTGTTTAAGGTGTATGCTTGCTAGGGAAAGCGAGGCTAGAATAAAGCCCTAGGGCCCCCAACAAATAGTTGTCTGAGCAAGCGTCTAGGGCATAGCTATCTGTAGATCTTGTCCAGATGGGTCGTTAGAGGCATTTAAACAATATTTATTTTATTTTGTATTAAATCTGAGTTATCGGAACAGGATTTAATTGTTTGGATGTTATCTGTAATGACTTGTTATTAATTCTGGATACGGTATGGGACGTATCATTTTAAACTGAATTTGTATTGATAGTTGTTGTGGAAACTTCTGGACATTCTGTTTCGCTCAGTGCCGCGCCCCGATGATTCCGCCATTGGTTGGGGTGTGACAGCAGCAATCTTCTGATTCTTTCATTCTCAGCTGCTTCGTTATCCAACTCTTTCTTCCACTTTGCACATTCTTCTATGTACAGGTTGATCTCTTTCTGCTTTGTCATCATGGTAGCATTCATCATCTTCATAGCTTTTTCTCTTTCAAAGTTAGTCTTCTCCAGACTATTGACATCTCTATTCAATACATCATACGACTTTTTCAAATTCTTTACATAAAACAACAATTGTTCTTTCAACTTTTCTAACTCACTAAACCTCTCATCTTTTTCGATACATTGTTTACAAGACTCTACACATGTAAGACAGGGTTTTGTGATTTCAACGATCTTTTCAACTTCAACTATTTTTCAACTTCCACAATCTTCTCAAACACTTTGACTTCTTTCATTATTCAATTTTTCTTCAAAATAAAATTCAAAAGTGTCAGAAGATAAATGCGTTTTTCCAAGATTTATCTGTTCCATCTCTTCATCACTATCACTTGTTTCTGATGAACTGTTTTCAGATGAAACAGATCCTTCATCTTCACTTTTCTCTTCATCAGATAACACTTCCATCCATTCCTTCAGCATTTCTAGCTTTCGAATAACATGTGCAATAAACGCTTGAACATTTGAATCAGCTGGAATAAACTTGTCCCAGCTAAAACCTTTAGCCATTTTCTCATCATCTTGATCAACGATTCCATAATAAGCTTTCATGTTTGCATCCTCGATCATTCTTCCATGTGCCGTTTGAGCTTCTTTTTGTTGATGCGGTTGATGAGTGATTTGCTAATAAGTGGATTTCCTATAATAATCGTCTTTCCCAGACGTCTCCTTCACTCCTCTCGGCTCCTGATTCTTGCATTCTCTTTTAAAGTGGCCTTTCTCCCTGCAACGAAAACAAACAACTTTAGATTTATCAAATCCAAGATTAGAAATGTTTGCATCCAAGAAATCATTTCTTCCTGTAACCAATCTAAACTTTTCTGCTCTCCTCAAAACACTAGCTAAGGCCCATTTAATATCCATCAGTTCCAGCTCCTCTGCATCGATTTGGTCATAATCTTCCTTTGTGAGCATCGGATTGCCAATTTTTCCGGCAATCAACCCTTCATAAGACTCTAATGCAGTGACCATTAATCCTATATGATGCTTTACAACTTCCTCAGAATAATTTTGACCATTTTAAAGATGTAGAGCTACATTAGACTGAATCGAATGACCATTTGCAGCAGATATACTTTGAACACTTGGAGGATTCACAATTGAAAATCCACTATTGTTGACTGAGCTTGGACTAGATGTTCCGGATGAGTTTCCTGCACTAAAAGTTGTTGGAATTTTTGGACTCACTTCAACTGTTTGAACATTTCCTTTATAGTACAGTTTGATGTCTTGCTGATGACTTGAACTGTTCATTCTTGCAATTTCTGCTGCACAAGATCCTGTGCCTCCAGCTTCTCAATAAAATGTGCAATTGATAATCTGCTAAACTGTCCGGAATTCTTCAATCTCATCTGATATGTACCCCATTCTTTTTGTGGTAATATGTCAGCAAGCTTTTCAACCCATTCTTTGGAGTTTTTGTAATCTTCAACTGTGACATGGTGCGTACAAGATGACAGTATCTCTCAATAAGAGTCTTGGTTGTCTCACCAGGCATGCAAGTAAACAATTCAAACTCCTTTTTCAGCATTGCTGCTTTACTATGTAGCATCTTAGTACTTCCTTCGAATTTCTTTTTGAGAGCTTCCCTGATAGAATAAGCACTTTCATCATGTTGAAGCAACACAAATATATCCTCTTTAACAGCTTGTTGTAACAGATTGATCATCATTTTTTCAGCTTTATAACTTTCTCTCTCTTGCTCAGTGAACTCTTAAATGATTTTACCAACTCCAATTGAATTCTTTGGCCTCTCATATTCAGTTTTTATGCTCTCCCAAGCTTTTAAATGGTTCGCCTGTAACCAATTCTCGAAACGTTTCTTCCATCCATGATAATCTTCAATTCCAATAAGTTTCGGGGGTTTTTGCATTGTTCCGGTTTCAATCTCCATGTTTATGGTCTTAGCAATGTCAGACGGAGTTGTCGGGGTTGTAGCAAAGGCGTTGTAGAACTCAGAATCCATATTTTGGTATCAAAGAATTTCTCAAACAAGCTTTCAAACTAACTAGTTCACCTTGTAAAACACCTGACAACACACAAACAAAACACAATCAGTGTAAAGACTTATCAATTAATAGAAACGAACTGGTACTCGGACTGGTGAATATTCTGTGCGGACTAAAGATTAACACACTATGTGGACTGCTATGACGCGGATCAAATTCAAAACGACCTTTTCCAATGACCTGGCTAAAACCACACGACCTGGAACTAGTTTGAATTTAAACGGACCGCACCACCTCTTGTGAACTGTTATGCTTTGAGCTTGATTTTTTTAAAAAATTTGAACTTGGGCCGAAGATATAGGGTAGGCTGACACCACTTTTTGATTTCTTTTTTGTGATTGGGCCGAAGAATGTTGTTCACATGGGTTTATCGATATACTAAATGATCATATGCCCATAATAGATGGCCGACAATTTCTATTACCAAACTAAATTTGATTGGACCAATACCCTCCAATAAGCCGACATTGTACACGCGCAAACTCAAATGATTCTGATTTCTTTCACATGCAAGCTGACACAAGCTAATTTGACCTTTAACAAAATAATAGAAATAGGGAATTCTTGGGCCGATAAAAATATCACATGGGCTTGATTAATCACAAAGACCAAGTAAACATTTAGCTGACAACAATACTCCTCACAATGTTCAATTCTGATCGGGCCTATTAAAACGTTTCACAAAAATATTAGATGATTGGATAAACACTTGATTGTTGCCGACAAATTTTTCTTTTAAAAATCCTTGATTGGGCCTCAACTATTCATATATCATCAAAACTTCATCATGGACTAACAACTTAACACAACTATGATTGGACCGATACAATATTCAACAAAATCTATTGGGCTGATAACCTTTTAATCACGTGATGACTGTTCTGATGTAACCCTGGAGCAAAATCAGAATGGTCATATAAGCAAAATAGGGTTTAATGACCTTAAGAGCGAAATCTGAAGTGTCATATGAGCGAAACCTATGTCTTATAAGCGAAACCTATGTCTTATGAGCGAAACCTATGTCTTAAGAGCGAAACCAGAGTTTTGAATGGTCTCAAGAGCAAAATATGATGTACTCACGAGCGAAATTAGAGTTTTTGATTGTTCACATAAGCGAAATTACCAAGTGTCCATAAAAGTGAAACCTAGTTTGAGGTCAATTTTATCCAATTTTACTTTGAATTTAAGTCTCAAGCTCTCAGGGATTTATCTTTGTCGAATTACGCACAATCTGTGAAATTTTGAGCGAATTTCGACCGGTAAAACTTCCTGAATGAATAAAAGAAGGTGTAGAAGTAAGAATTTATGATGAAATCCAGCAAATCTCTATAGAACTCCTCCTCCTGAAGCTCTGATACCACTTGTAGGATCGTATACAGACCTGAACGAGTCTATCAGAGGAGTCTTGATCAGTTACAGGTGCGGAAAACAAGTAACCAATGTAGAAAGAGCTAGATCTTCACTTAAATCACACTTTTGATTGATATTACGGCGTTTACAACCAAATCTCACACCGACAGCACCTTGGTATGGAAAACAAGAGTACGTTACAAATGATTTCACTCCTAGGGTATATAGGGACTAGGTTTCGCTCATATGGACATGCCCATAAAAGTGAAACCCCAATATGACCATAAAAGCGAAATAATCTTCTAGGTTTCCAACATACGGACATGTGGTTTCCTACATATGGACATGTGGTTTCCCACATATGGACATGTGGTTTCCCACATATGGACATGTGGTTTCCCACATATGAACATGTGGTTTCGCTCATATGGACATGTACACCAACTCCTTTAAACATTAAGCATGCTGTAGAGTTAGCTAATGGTAAGAGTCCTGAAGCCGCGCACATAGTCAAGGGTTGTAACATCGTTTTAGCTGGTCCGACCTAAAGAATTGTATGGGAGTCCTCCTCGGAGGGACTTCCCGACCTTCTCGACCAGACAAAGGAGATATGAATTCCATTCAGGCGGGTAATGATTCATGGACGAAGATTGCATTGGACGAAGATTATCATTATTCGTCCATATGATATACTAATGAAGAATGATTGTTTGTTCACCACGAAGAATCAGTCTTCATGGTGATAGATTGTTCGTCGCAAAGGTCCATGAAGATTCCATTCTTCGTGGGCCTGTTGAATGTTCGTGGGCCTAGTAACCACTCTTAGTAGGGTTACTGGGTGTTGGGTCTATAGATACAGACACTTGTAGCAACAGATAACTTAGAGAACAAAGAGAGAACACACACTGAAAACAGAGAGAGTTCTGAGAGTATTCATGTATTATCTTGTATCAATAACCTTTCTGTGAAATACAAGTTGAGCTTTAATCTTTGAATCTTTGTCTTCTATCTTGTGTTCTTGTCTCGGTTGCATATCCGTTTGGATTCCGCACAACCGGGTGTGTTCGGTAACAAGGATAGGTTGTTCTTGATCCTCCTCTAGTGGACCCACAGTCTAAATATTTAATTTTGATTTAAAAAATATTTCAATTTCAACTAGTATGATCGTGAGCTTTTGGAAAATTTCTGTATCGCCTAGACGTTTCCGCCGTCGGTTAGAGTGTTATAGATACGGTTAGGGTGTTACAGATACGAGATCCTGATTTCATTAGTATCCTCGGGTGTTAACAGTAATTGTACAAATTATCTTTTTGCGTTTCTGGAAGTATTCAGTGTAGATTAAGTCAATATTGAATAACTAAAGAGTAGTTAAAACATTTTATAAGATTAGGGATCTCGGACCCTAAAGGATCTCTGTATCTTGGAACGACCATATGACTAAGTCATGACCTGAAGACTCGCATTTGTAATTAAAATGCACACACGTAAGAGTTTACTAAGTCTACAACGGTCACAAGTAAAGACCAAGTATCTCCCGGGATTCTAGGACAGTTAGTTAGGTTATATATTATATTTAAACAACTTGTAGATGACTAGGAACATACACAACGCTCTCGTAGCTATTGAAACACTTAGAATACGATCTACTACAACTTACATAGTATTTATTTTAACCTATTACAAACAAGGACAACGACAACACGACGTTTAGTCGGCGCCTCAAGTTTTGTGTCGGAGATCCTCAAAGATCAAGGGCTTTCCTTGTAAAAATCTAGAGCCATTTACTGCATTTTTCATACACACACATTGCATTATTCCTAGAGGCACACCACCTCACAACAAATTGGATCACTAAATTGCTTTGAACCTTTGGTTATTCTTGACCAAAACAATCCTCCAAATACGTGAAAGAGTCAACATGGACATTATTGTAAATCAGATTTAGAGAAAAGGAAGCTAAACTCCGAACATGTTTATATAAGATCATGTCAATAGACTCCTATTGGAAACTTGTATAGTTTATTATGAAGGAAACACTAACGCTGTTAATAAAAATAAAAATTCATGTATAGATCATCTTCAGGAAAATACTATTATTTATTATTTTTGGAATAACAACCGGTCATTTCTTACACTTTGACTAACATACTTGTTTATCATAGTCGCACAATTTAGTGTTGTTATGACAACAACAATATTCACGGTTATTACTTTGTAAAATGCAACTAGGAACACATTCTTTTGGTGATGGAATCGCAACCCCAAATGCTTCAATATCATTAACATTTTTTCTACTCATAAATGGTTGGACATTACACTTCTGACTAGTTAGGAACATAGCAAGTAGCATAGAGAATACAATGAAATATGATTCTTCAAGCCTAACCATTGTGCCCCTTCTGTTTGATTTGGTAGAATAATAATTTTATAATGAAAAATAAATTTAAAAGTATTATGATGGGGCCTCTTATGTGTTAGTTATGTATCATGACATTATTAACTTTTTTTATTCCGATGCACTGATGCAGGCATGATAAGCAATCCAACTTAACAAAGGAAACACATACGTCTTTAGTTAACTGGTTGTTTAGTACTTCCTCTCTAACAGTCTCTTTTTCTGTTCGTTTTTATTTCTCGGGGGCGCAGTGGTGGGGATGTCTACGGAGCTTACGGTAGTTATCCTTTTGGACGCAGTGGTAGTGCTGGGTACGTATACACTATGGTTTTTATGCAGTAGAAATCAATCAATCATAATCTTTTACTGGTGCAGACATTTGCATAATTTATTGTTGCCGGGGGTTCAAGGCACATCCCTGCTTCTAGCAGGCGGGATTATAATTACTGAAGGTTAGTGATGGTTTCTTCTTTATTTAGGTTTTGAACCATCCAATATTTATCTTTAGTGGTGGTTAATGTAATGTTTAGTTTATGAAAGCGTGTGCAGTAAAACCGAGCCTCTTATGTTAACTTAACCCTGTTTCCTTTCCATTCCCTATAAAACAAGCCTGAAGCCAGCCTAAACAACCAGAAGACCAGTGGCGAAACTTGAAAAAAAAGTTCGGGGTGTCGGAAGGTAACAGACCTAAAAAAAATTTTCTATCGCGTAGTTTCAAGGTGTATGTTCGGGTCGGACGTCGGTGATTCGGGTCGGGTTGGGTCAAACATTAATATCAAATAAAAAACTTTCTCAAACATTAAAACCTAAACATTGTTTAACAAACAAACGAACAAAGACACCAAAACATTAAAAAGGAGAGAGGAAGGTGGGAACCCGGTTCATTATTCGCTTCATTAACCACCGGTTCGCTTGTTGAAACTTTTTGACATTTAATCTCATTGTATCCATCAACAATTCCCTCTACTTGTTCTTCATTCTTTCTTTCTTTTGAAAAAAGAAGTTATCATTTTATTCTTCCCATAACATAATCTAATAACAAAACAAGTTAAAAAATAACTCTAAATTTCAAACTCTAATTTCTATCTAAAGCAAATCACTTTTTTTTATAGGGTGGGCTTTTAAGTTGGGCTATATAATGATTTATTTGGGTTATATAATATACATTCTACTATTCTACCAAATATAATATAATGATTTGGGCTATAATATTTAAATATTTTATTTGGGCTATATAAATAAGAAAAATTAAAACCGGGGGTTCGAAAACGTATATACCTATTTTTTTTTTATAAAACCGGGGGTCGGGCGCCCCCCTCGCCCCTTAAATACTTCACCCCTACAGAAGACTAGTTGAACCAAACCAGTGATGGCCCACCTTAAGAGGACACCTGAACCAGAAGACCATGTCCCGACACTATTTACCAAGCTTTCGTTTCTTCATTTCCGTAAAACATGTGCCTTGATCATATCCCAAACCTTTGACACTTTGTATTGTTCTCTTTTTTATTGCATTGTGAAGATTTTCTGGTCCTTTTGACCCCATAAGAGGCATAACTTGTCCATGCAATCAGGTGATTTTGGTCCTTAACTCATTGATAACTTTTTTTTTGCCTTGATGTTTACGGTTAACCGTTAACCCATGCTTACCCTTCCAGTCATTCCTCGGTCTACCACTTGCCAACCTTTATTAGCATAGATCTGTACTATTTTTTTCTCAGATGGACAATTTCTTATTGCACTTGATGCATATGGTCATATACACACATATGAATTGTTGTATACACACATATATTTATGTATGTAGGGGTGAGTTCAAGTTAGAACCACTAAATAATTATGAACCAAAGGAATCATTTAGTGAAATATGATTCAAGGGTTAAAAAGTGGTTCAATTGTTTCCTAATTGTTTAATGGTTCTTGGTTTCTTATTTGGACCTCCCCACACATATGCATCTTTGTATGTGTGCATATACGATGAAGGAAACACAAATCTTACTAAAAGAAAAATCAAGTAGAGATTATCCCCAGCAAATACTCTTATTTATTATTTTGGAATAACAACTGGTCATTTCTTACATTTGTCCTCACATACTTGTTTATCTCTGTGACACAAATAGATGTTATTATGACAACAACAGTATTGAGTGATAACTTGATACATAGTGCATTCCTTAACACATGCTTTTGGTGATGCAATCGAAAACCCAAATGCTTCGATATCAGTAAGATTTTTCCTACCTATAAACGGTTGGAGATTACACTGATGACTTGCGAGGAACGCACCAAGTAGTATACATATTACCATGAAATATGATTCTTCAAGCCTAACCATTGTGCCTCTTTTATTCCAGATTCAAAATAGAAAGATGAAAGGAAGAGGTTTTGACAAATTAAAATCCACATACATCATATATTTATATATAATTTTGATAGAAAGGTGTCATAAAGTCTATTAACGTGTGTATAAATACACATGAGCGAGTATTAGGCAACTTCTTGACACAAAAAAAAAAAAAAAAAATTAAATCGAGTCAACCAATTAAATCAAAACACTTTTATAGTTTTGGTAAAAAAAAAAACTAAAACGACAACAATACTGTTATTTTGAACTGAGTGCAAAGTTGTATTTTTGGACCGGGTAAAATCGTAATTTGTCAAAAGTTAAAGTGATGGCAATACTGTAAATTTGAACCGATGGCAAAATTATAAATTTGTATAGGGGCAAATTCATAATTTTGAACCTGGGGTAAAATCGTAATATAAATTTGAACTAAGGGCAAAATCGTAAACTTAAGCTGGGGCAAAACAATAATTGATAATTTTAAACCAGGTAAAATCAAAATTTTGAATTGATGGCAAAATTGTAATTTTGAGTTGGGGCAAAAGAATAAGTTTATTTTGAACCGGGGCAGAAACATATTTTTGAACTGATGGTTAAATCATAAGTTTTGAAACGGGGGCAAAATCAGATTTTTTAACTAAGGGCAAAATCATATTTTATTTTGAATTGGGGCAAAAACTATAATTGTGAACCAAGGGAAAAGTAGTAATTTTTAGCTCGGGGCAAGTGTATAATTTTATTTAGAACTGTGGCCAAATTGTAATTTTAAACTTGGGATAAAATCGTAATTTTGAACCGAGGGGAAAATAGTAATTTGTAGCTGCGGCAAAAGCGTAATTTTATTTTAAACAGGGGCAAAAAGGTAATTTTGGACTAGGGAGAAATGGTAATTTTAAATTCAGGGATAAAATCGTAAATTGATTTGACCAATGGGGGAGTGCCACACAGCTGTCTGGCACTATAACTAAGGGCAAAATCGTAATTTTAAACTGCGGCAATATCATAATTTTATGTTGATTTGGGGGAAAAAATATAATTGTGAACCGATGGAAAAACAGTAATTTTTAGCTGGGAGCAAGTGTATAATTTTATTTTGAATTGGGGTAAAATTGTAATTTTAAACTTGTGATAAAAGTGTAATATTGAACTGAGGTCAAAAACATAAATTTATTTTAAATTGGGGGCAATAACGTAATTCTGAACCGAGAGCAAAATCGTTATTTAAGCAATAAAATCATAAATTGATTAGACAAATGGGAGGGTGCCAGGCAGTTGTCTAGCATTATCCCCTTATCTAATGTTTGTATATATAGCATGGCACTATTCTCCCTTCTAATCTTTGTATATATAGTAAACTAGTGTTATGCGCCGCTTGCGTTGCGGGGCGCTCAACGGAATATTTCTTAGTTTAATAAAATGTACACCTTTATTTCGGTCACTTATACATGCTACTTATAACACAATCTCAAAAAAAAAAAGATACATTCAGTGAACCAATTAAACCAAAATACTACCATAGTTTTGCCAAAAAAATAACTAAAACGATGGCAAGCATGTAATTTAGAGCTGGGGGCAAAACAATAATTTGTTAGGACCAATTAGCGAGTGCTAGGCAGCTGTTTGGCACCAATAAAAACTACATTAAGTCAACCAAGTAAAGTAAAACACTACCATAGTTTTGTCCCAAAAAATAAAACCGATGGCAAGATTGCAATTTTTAACTACGGTAAAATCATAATTTTAAAATGGAGGCAAAATCATAGTTTGAATTGAGGGCAAAACCATAATTTTATTTTGAACTAGCGCAAAATCGTAACTTTTAACTGCGGGCAAAATCGTAATTTTAGGTTGTGGGCAAAACCAAAATTTTATTTTGAAGTGGGGCGAAATCGTAATTTCAAATTGGGGATAAAATTATAATTTGGCAGGACCATAGCTGGGGCAAAACCATAATTTTATTTTGAAATGGGGGCAAAATCATAATTTTAACTATTGTATGCTAAAAAAAAAGAAAAAAGAAAAAACCTTGTTAATCGTAGGCAGTTGTGGCCAATAACAAAACAAAACTATTCCCTATCCGGGAAATGTATATGTAGTAAATATATGAGTTTTTAGGTTCTCTAAACACAAATCCATGCCATATATAAGGGATTGATCATCTAGAAAACTCCTTTAAAAGAGAAAACTAAAAAACTCACAAAAAAAGCTTAAAACACACTAATTTTTTTAACATGTCACACCCCCAAAATCCACACGCGGAGTACCACCACTTGGAGGCGTGACATGACCAGGATCAAGCCATCAATCATATTGAACATTGCATAATATAAATAAGATAGTTTGTAAAACCCAAATCAACACGATTGATGTTCCAAACCAAACATAGTATCAATAGCGGAAGCGTAATAATGAAAATCCAAAGTAAAGTTATAAGTTCAATTGTTTAACATAAAGTCTACGATCCGAATCCCACAACGACCTGCTCCTCCTTGTGCAAGCTCCATAAGTACCTAAGGTCCTGCAAGGCATGCAGCAGAGAGTCAACAACTAGTTGAGCGAGTTCATAGTTAACAGTTCAGTAATAGTATAATGTGAGTAATAGTATGTTCGTTCGTTATGTCATGTATCGTAATAGTTTCCATCGCGGCCTCCCAGGCAGGTATGCGAAGATTAGGGGATAACTATCCCAAGTATTCTAGACTAGGTTTATTTGTATCGCGGCCTACCAGGCAGGTGTGCGAAGGTTAGTAAGTTCAGTTCGCGGCCTTCCAAAGGCAGGTGTGCGAAGTCAGTCATAATATCGCGGCCAACCCTTGGAAGGTGTGCGAAAATCAGTTCAATAAGTGTTACTAGTCTAGTCGTAGTTCTATCAGCTGCGTAGGTACAATAATTCAACAATCCCATTCCCCCCAGGAACCCATGCCTTGGCTGTGTGAACTCACCTTGGGTTGCTCGGCAGATACACAAAAGAAGAAGGTTCTTGAACTAACAGTGGTCAACCACGTCCTAACAGGGTTACCACTCAAGTCAGGTTTGGTTCAGGTAATGCACGTATGAATCATAGCAAACAAGTATAGCACGTAAACAATCAAAGTATAGCATTCACCACTTGTGCGATTCGGATGGTTGGGCCAATGAGCTTGTGCGAGCCCAACCATCTTGTGCGATACGAATATCTAAGCCCAAACTATACCCGGCCCAACTTATAAGAAGTCCAACATAAAGGTCTCGGCCCAATAACAGGTCAATAATTATCTAACATGAAATCAGCCCAGTTAAATATCAAATAAGTGATCCAATAACCAACACGGTCCAATTGAATAGTGTATGGGTGACTTGTGCGATCAGCTTTATTACCCAGCCCAATAAACCATCCGGCCCAACCAGTTGGACTTAACAAGTATTGTTGGTCTCGAGTTATGCTGGTGTCGAGATCTTGAGTCGCAACAGGAGTGTCTCGAATCGAAAGAAAGCTGGTCTCGGCTTGTCATGGTCCACTCGAGAC
This sequence comes from Helianthus annuus, assembly GCF_002127325.2. Lineage (NCBI taxonomy): Eukaryota > Viridiplantae > Streptophyta > Magnoliopsida > Asterales > Asteraceae > Helianthus > Helianthus annuus. Next base: position 172,393,743 of record NC_035449.2, on the reverse strand, counting down.
TACACGGTCTCGAGTCGCAATCCGAAACTCGCAACCAGGGTCTCGTGTTGTGCTGCTTGTGGTCTCGAGTCGAGATTGTGAGGTCTCGACTCGCAATCTATGTCGCAACTAGGTGTGTAACTGATTTCCATAATTCATGCAACAACGATTATTCCGTGATTTCAGCTAACAACTTAACAATTTCGAAAAACAGATCAATCAACAATTAATCCATATTCAAGCATGTTCATAATCATCATCAATTCAAGAACAAATAAATCAATCTTGTACAGAACATATGATCGGATCATGTGATAAATAAATTCATAGACTATCATGCAAACTAAATCATTCCAAACTGATTTCTTAAACACAATCATATGCATACAGCCGATTATACATATCCATTCGGTTCTAATCATGCAATCCGATTTACAACAAGAACAATAACAAGGATAGCAAACTTCAATCCGGTTATCATGCATACACATATCATACAACATATCAACCGAGTTACTAGCATAAACCCTAACCGATCATGTAATCCGATTATTAACAATATCACATATAATACAAGCCGATAATAAGACACTAACCAGATTAGAGGATGAACAAGAAAGGTCTCGGGTGAACAAGGGAGTTGTCGCCGGTTTCAAGAGGAGACGGGAGAGAATGAGAGCTCCTAGGGTTTGTGAACTTGTGTGAAAAGTGTTTTGCAAGTATGAAATCTAAACCCCTCAAGGGTATGTGTTTGCGAATCAAGGGGAGTGGGCCGAGCCCAACTCGGCTGCCCTATGGTGCCCGATTACAAGGTGTGGCCCAAATGGGCTTGTGCGACCGGTTGAGCCCTGTGCGATCGGGTTATGATGTGCGGTTTGGGCTCGTTCACTATACTAACATTTAATACACACATATCACATAAACATGCATTTATTCAATTAGAGTAGCTCACGTAACGTTACAAGATAGGTCTAAAGTACGAGTTGTCACATTATCCCCAACTTAAAAGAAATTTCGTCCCGAAATTTGGTATGCACTCACTAAGGAAGCTAGGTAAGTTTTCTAGAAAGTCTAGGAAGCAATAGGGAGGTGACATGTGACTTTTAGTTTTTTTTATTCAAAAGGGCATGATGGTAATTTGATTATTAACTTAATTTTGGAATATTATATATCCTAAACTAACTATCCCGATATTTATGGAAACGTATATCTCTTTGACAATTTCAAATCATTACGATTTGAAAAGGACAATTACATTAAATAATGAAGTTCAAATCATTAACTATTTCTTCACGTTGTGTCTTATCAGTTAGTTACTTACTGGGTTGATCACAATGTGTTTTAGAAGTTATTTGTTTCGGTTACTATTTCATCACAATGTGTTTTATCTGGTTATATGATTTTTAACATTCTTGATGTTGTGTTTTATCAGTACTGGTTCACGTTGTGTTTTATCAGTTACTGGTTTCATCACAAAGTGTTTTATCACAAAGTGTTTTATCAGTTACTGGTTTCAGTTACTGTTTCATCACAATGTATTCTATCATTTAGTGGATTTAGTGGGTTGATGTGATTTTGGCATTCTTGAAGTTGTGTTTTACTGGTTTCATCACAATGTGTTTTAGCAGTTACTAGTTTCAGTTACTATTTCATCACAATGTTTTTTATCAGCTACCAGTAACCGGTTGATATGTTGTGTTTTAAAAACAGACTTTCCGCAGGATCCTCACTCTATATATATGGTGAGATTTGGCTAAAAGTCCAAATTTCATGAAAAGTGTAAAATGTTACAAAACATCATAATTTCTGCCATAACACACACATAACCCCCCCCCCCACACACACACACACACATATATAGGATAGGAGTTGGGCAGAAAGTCCAAATTTCCTAAAAAGTGTAAAAAGTCATAAAACACCGTAATGTCAACCATAAAACACACAAAAAACCCACAAATAATATGATGAAGATTAGTAGAACATCATGTATGTGGGTTTTGTGTTGTGTTTTAGATGTTAAGGCTCTAATTGTGGAATGACAAATATTATTGTGTTTTTTGCTGTTTAGCATTGTGTGTTTAATATTCATAGTTCTACGATGGTGTGTTTGAAGTTTTTATGGACTATTAGAGTTTGAATATGGTGTTTTAGTAATATTCATTCTATTATTTGTGAGTTTTAAGTGTGTTTTATGCCTGAAATTATTGTGTTTTATGACTTTTTACACTTTTTAGGAAAAACACACTTTCCGTAGGATCCCCACTCTATATATATATATATATATATATATATATATATATATGTTAAGGTTCATGCGAGAACCAGCCTTATTGCCAGAACCTCGAGAATCAATGTGAACACTATGAAAATATAACATGCGTGATTAGGTTTTTTACCACATGCGTGAATTCTGATTTTGTACACGCGTGATTAGGATTTTTGAGTTTTATAACTTGCGTAATTTCATCTCGTACTCATTGTACGTTAAGGAATATTGTGCGTTAACCAACCCCTATATACACACACATACAAATATTCAGTAGAGTAGAGTAGAGTAGACCGAAAGAAACAGGTGGTAGGGTTAGGCTGGTAGCAGGTGTGCTCCTTGTCCACAAGTCTAACGTGAGTTCTAGTCCTTCCTAGAGAGAGTTGTTCATGAACCGAGCAACATCGAGTCATGGGTAAGCTCAGGCTCAAGGTTGATTATAAACCGAGCCAACTGAGCTAAAAATCTAAGATCGAGCTTGGTTTGGTTTTTAACCGAGCTAGCTGAGCTCGACTTGACTAGGCTACATAGCTTTCAAAAGTCAATAGTCTACCATAGCAATCAATAGCTTAAAAGAAAATATCCAAATAAGTTTACCAAGCCAAAATCAATCTCTAAGAAAATATAAAATATGTTTCAAATTTCAACTAGATTTAATTGCCAAAATCGTCCCTGAGGTTTGGACACGTTTGCCATTTTCATCCAAAATGACCTTTTTGTGCCATTTTGCCCCCACGGGTGACATTTTTTTTCCATTTTCATTCAAATGGCTAACTTAATTAAAAAAACACATTTAATGAGGGGTATGTTTAAAATTTTACATTTATAAGTAGGGGTATTTTGGTCTTTTGGCTTTATGATTTTATTATAATAAAAAAAAACATTCTTCTTCATCCCTAGTCACCCCACCTACACCTGCACCTCCACCACCAGCCATTACCACCATTGCCAAATTTGAAACCCTACCACACCAGCCATAACCACGATTGTATGATTTGAAACCCCACCCAATTCTATCAAAATCCGTTCAACAAAAAACAACACTTCAATTTTTCTTCAATTTCTCGTAAAAATTGTTGACACTCCATGATTTGACTCAATTCTTGAACAAATCCATAATGTATTGAGCCCTGCTCGACTCAATTAAAGAGAATTCTAAGGTTTCTAAAACAAAATCAGAATGATGAATGAAACTGAAGCAAACGTAGCACCGCTACATCTGAGCAGTTGGGTCAGTTTCTACCTCCTTCACGTCTTCGTTGAACACATCTTTACCAGAAATCAGATCCACACCCAAACAGAACAACTGGCCCAACCCGGACATTATGATAACCCCCGCAGAGTCGTCAGAGTTTAGAGTTTTATGCACGCGCCAGATCTGTGATCATTGGCTTCATCAACGACTTTGGGTAGTGGTAGAGAGGAATCCACTGATGCCTGGTGGTTGGTGGAGGTGAAGGTGATGGGGGTGGTGGCTAATGACGATGATGGAAGTGGTGGCAGGTAGTGGCGGGGGTGGTGGTTGATGGCGGTGGTAGTTGTCGGAGATAAGTTGGGTGGAGAAGTATTGTCTACGATGATGAACATTTATACAAAGCATGACCATCAGATTCTTTTGGTTTGAATATAATATATAAATGGAAATAAATAATCAGATATAAATTTTATATAATATATAAAATGATAAAGCCAAAAGACCAAAATACCCCTACTTATAAATGTAAAATTTCAAACATACCCCTTATTAAATGGTATTTTTTTAACTAAGTTAGTCATTTGGATGACAATGGCAAATAATGCCAAACGTGAGGGCCAAAATGGTACAAAAAGGTCATTTTGGAGGAAAATGGCAAACCTGCTCAAACCTTAGGGACAATTTTGGCAATTAACTCTTTCAACTAAATACAATTTAAGTTCATTAACATCCTAATCGAACCCCGATATGCCATAGATATCCAACTACACACCTAAATAGTCACAAATAGTAACCATTCTTTATAATATATTATATGTATTTAAAGATTTAACATATTAAAGCTACAATAACGTTAGCCAAATCGTGCCAAGCTATTGACTGAGCCAAACTGAGCCAATCCGGCTCCTTAAAAACCGAGTCAATCAAGGCTCGCTTTGTTCGGCTTAGTTTCAAAACGAGCGAGTTCTGAATCACACTTTTTGGACCGCTCTACACACAACCTCCCCCACCCTTATTTTCACTATTTTTCCATTTTTATTCTTTCTAAGGTTTTTTTCCTTTTGCAAATTTACTTCTTATGTTCTTTAGTTTATTTTCCTTTTTTTCAATAACCTTATCTTTAGATTTATTGTTCTTGTTTTATTCGGTGAATTAATTGGTTTTTCCTTTTTCATTTAACTTTTGAACTATTATAAATTGAAATACATTCATTAATTATTGCACCGTATTTGTGCTGATACTTTACTAATTTCTGTTTGTTTATTTCTCTTCTGAACATATTAAAATGAAATACATTTTTCTATTGTTTTAACATGTATTTTTATCTAAGTTAAAATATAGATTTTATTTAAAATCACTATGTCGCAACATGCGTGTGATTCACACTAGTTATTTTAATATTTTTTTTGAGGTCTTGTTAGTATGAACTCTAATAGATATTTATAAATTTACTAGAACTTATAGTACATATGTTTATATTTTTTTCTCAATTTCTTCTAATACACACTCATTTTATGATGTTACGAAATCAATCTTGTACTGAATATTATTATACTACACATGTGTGAAAGAGATGTGTAACAACTTTAAAACAACCTTGAAATCTCCACCCACTTTTCGTCCTTTGCACAAAAAACGTACTCACAAAAAACGTACTCGCTGTTTGCAAACCCTTGCACGTTTCGTCCTTTAATCGTAATTCAATTAATAGTTTTGGTTAATTAGGTAACACAAGGGTAACTTAGTTTTTTTTACCTCACTTTCTCTTAAATATCATGTGGCACCACCACTCTCACTTTAAGCACTGTCCACCACCACCCTTAGCCACCGCTACCACCACTCCCACCTCAACACCACTCCCACCGGCAGCCACCAATAAATCACCACCCTAGCACCACCATTGCCAAATCCCAACCACCGCACCAAATCTAGAACTTATGTGCCTACCACCACCCAAGCATCACCACTACCATAAACCACCACTTCCATAAACCATCGCCTTAGCACCACCATTCCAAATACAAAAAGATGAGCTTTTCTTATAATATATTTTAGTGTTAGGGTAAAATGACCAAAACACCCTCGTGTCGGTCCACTTGGTCAAATTTAACCATGAAAATTGATTGAGTTAGGACTAAATGACATAAAGTGCAATGGTTTTGTCACACCCCTTTCAAAGCCGGAAGCACGGGGTGTGATCATGAACGGTTCTCATTGCATACGATAAGTAAACATAGTACATGATATAAAAACAACTCCAATTTTGCAATTCAATTTTAAACATTCAAAATACAAATTAAGTTTAGAGTTTACATCTTAACAGAAGATAATTGTTTGAAAAGTTTACAACAACATTTCAATCAAAGATCAAGGTTTTGTTCCCTATGTCACCGCAAGGAGGCGGGACATAGCAAACAAATCCATCAAAAGGTGGTAATGGAGTACAGACAAATGACATCTTGAAACATAAACTACTTTCTTGAGCAAAAGAGGCCACGCGCATCCACTTGGTTTCCTGAAATACATGTAAGTTTTGAAAATCGTCAACAAAAGTTTGTGTGAATTCATGTAGTTTGTGTAAAACATATGAGTAATATTTGTAAGAATCATGGTATGTCATTGTATAATTTTCTTGAAAAATGTATTCTGTAAATGTAAGGAGATTGAGATCGCAAATGGTTTGCAAGGCCATTAACATGTGTAACGACATAGGAAGCATCCAAACCATAGGCATTTTTCTGTCGATTTACGACTCGAAACACAAAAGCACTCTTGGTAAAAAGTGGCCAAGAGTGTGGCTGCCTGAAACCCATTAGATCTAACCTTTGTTATGCGGTCTAGGTATATAGTTGATTAATGGTGCTTAAGTCTCACCCTATTCGTAACTTGATCTATGCTTCATTCCTTAGTTTTGTTCTAACATACCATCGTACATGTATTTTCCCCAAAGTTTAGAAAAAAAGAAAATGTTTAAAAGTGGGGACATGAACTCACAGATTTGCGTCTTCAGGGCCTAAACTCCACTGGTGTTTGTTTTGTGATTGTCGTAACCTATAAACGTTCTACGTACGTTAATCATCTAAACTTGTAACTTAATAAGAACAAGTAACCCTCTTGGGTCATGTATTTAGTTTGTTTTAGTCGTGTAAGTTCGTCATATGTGTGGGTCGTGCCCATGATGGTCGGATCTTGCCCGTTCGTCAAAATATTGTTTGTCTAAATCATATTGTTCACTTGTGAATATATATATTTTATTCCCCAAAATATATATTTCTGTATGTAGTATTTGAATACGATATATGTTAAAAATAATATATATTTTCAACTCATATAATATATGATACTTACATTATTTTCCAAAAATAAATATAAATAATTTGTTAAATAATATTTTCAATGTTATTTTTATATATGGATTGAAAAAAAGAATAACGAATATTAGAAGGATTGCTAACTTGATCATCTTCTTGAATCAGAACGGGTAAAGTAATACAATTAGATTTAGAGATATTCGATTGACATAGTTGTGTTACCAATTGAAGAACTGCGACAGAATGAAGAATTGTATGTGGACATTGTGTGTGTAGGGTTTATGAGATCAAAAACAAAAACAAAAACAAAAATACGATCAATACAATTAGATTCTGATAACAAAAACATCAAAGATTAAAAACCAAGAACATACATGTGATGAACATTGACGAATCGCTGAAGGAAGAACATCGTCTAAGTAATCTCATAATGGTGATGAAGTTGTCTATTAGGGCTAAGTTGAGTGAGGAAACACAGAGATGGATTCAGAAGAATGAAAGCGGTGATGAGTTGTCTATTAGGGTTTACAAAGAAAAAGGTGAGAAAGTTGACTTTTATATGGATCCGAATAACATACCACAGTGTATTTGGAAACCATTAACCCGACCCAAATCCATTCGGATTCCGCGTCCATTTTTGAACAAATTAGTCAATTTAAAATTCTTTTATCAATTCCCTCCTAAACTCAACAAAAAAACTTGCCACATTAGCAAAAATGGCCAAAATATAAAGGAGACTATTCCTTAATCTCTTGATAAAAATATACGTCTATTTATTTGTTTATTTCAGATTTATATAAGAATAAATATTCATGTCTATTGATAACTTAACTCAATTGAGCTATAACATATTACATAATATATTCCACAAATAAGAAAACGAACTTAAGTAAAATACAATATATCACGAGACGATTGATAAATTAACGGAAAACAAGTACTGTTTTGTAAATTGTCGTCATCGCCGCATTGCGCGGGTTTATATATATATATATATATATATATATATATATATATATATATATATATATATATATATATATAGGGTCGGGATTTAGAGAAAACGGTAGAAAGTGTGAAAACGGTGAGAACGCTTATGGACCGTCCGATTAAAACAATTTATGGACTAGATTGGCGTGGTGGCATTTTCGTAAATAACATCAATTTTATTACGTGGACACGCCTCATTAATGGTAAAAAGGTCTTTACACCTCTATACTATACTGATGAATAAAACGCCATTACGGACCAAAACACATCGCTATATAAACAAAAACATCCCAGACATAAAAACACACCCCCAGAAACGCCATATTTTCTCCTATATACCAATCATCTTACAAACGCCAAAATCCCCAAAACATCAAACAAAACTACTCAAAAAACGCCATATTTTCTACTATATACCATTCATATCAGAAAACGCCAAAACACTCAAACATCAAAGATTGCAAAAAAAGTCGACGGTTCTTTCAGATACACTATTTCCTCAGTAACACGCCAAAAATGTCAAATATCGTTTCTTGTATATTCAAATATTGTTCTACGCCAAAGTTTTGGATAATCCATTCTTCCCTGGGGTGCTGTGACTCAAATAACATTTTGCTGCATGAGATGGACAAATCATAAACAAAAACATGGTGGGTCAGACTTATGTTATTTTGTGTGTTTGGTTCTTGATGAATATTTTAATAGCATGAAAAGACGAATGACACTAATGAGTTGTTTGAAGATACATATTCAAACAAAAAACTTATGTCATTTTGTCTTTCTAAACGGCCACAAAAACACAAGCATTGCTAAGCCAAACCACAGATTCAAAGAAGAAAGAGACTGATGACAGTGAAGATTTGGAAGATGAATTGTTTTTATTTTTATTTTTATTTTATTAATTTTCTTTTTCTGTTGTTTGTTAAGTATTTTTCAACTTAGAATAAAAAAATACATTATATTAATAAAACGCCAAACAGTCATAATGCATATGAAACGCCATAAATGGAGAAAAATGCCAAAAACTCCCAAACTATAATGAAAGTAGTTTGCAGAAGTATTAATTAATAAAAGCTAAAACTGGAAAAAAAGGCCAAAAACTACTTAAACCCATTCAAAAACGCCAAACTTGGGAGATTGAAAGTCTGTGACCCTAAAAACTCATAAAAAGCTGAACAAAAAAGATAGTAAAAATACACAGTAACAACTGAAAAGACGGCTACTTTATTAATATCATTTATTATATATATATATATATATGTGTATATATATATATATATGTATATATATATATGTATATATATATATATATATATATATATATATGTATATATATATATGTATATATATATATATATATATATATATAGAGAGAGAGAGAGAGAAAGCATAATGTACAAAACGGCTTAACGTACATAACGTACGCGACGAAATTACACTAGTTCATTTGAAAATCACGCAAGTTATGAAGTTAAAACCCTAATCACGCTTTGTACATAATCACGCATAAGTGTGCATAATCACGCATGGCAAATTTGTTCAAAATATAATCACGCACGTTGTAAACTTAATCACGCATGTTGTAATTTCGTCGCGTACGTAATGTACGTTAAGTAGTTTTGTACGTTAACCTTCCTCTCTCTCTCTCTATATATATATATATATATATATATATAGAGAGAGAGAGAGAGAGAGAGAGAAACGGGTTCATGAGAAAACGCTCAAAAGTGTGAGAACGGTGAGAACGCTTCCTGGCCTAACACGTGTCACGCGGCCTAGAAAAGGGCGGAGGGGCTTTTTTGTCCTTTCTTATTTCTTTTTTAAACACGTGTCACATCCCGTTTCCATTCTTTTAGCGTTTAATAAATTCGCCGCGTTTTATTGTTTATAGATCAGGATCACAGTTAATATTTTTGGCGTTTTAATTATGTTTTGGTGTTCTTATTGTTTTTTCTAAATGAGAATGTATGTCTATGATGTAAAAAACATCAGTAATTTAGTAATTTTCTTGATGTTTATTATATCAAAGTAGGATACAGGTCTATAATTTGACAGACAATTATGGCGTTTTGAAAAAATAAATAAATTCAGTTATCCATGTATTGGCATTTAATTTAATTAACGTTTGGTAATAATGTTACCGTCTCTTTATTTTACTGTTTAGCAATTACTGTTTTGGTTCAATTTCATCGGTGAATTAGTTTTGGTTTTTCATTAATACCTTGTTTGGTGTTTTTTGTCGTTTTATAGGAACATTGTGCTTTGCTAGCATCAGTTCTCTCAGTTTTCACACTATCAGTCGTTTTGCTGTTTTTGGCGTTTTATATTAAATTTAATTAGTCGAGAATTAGATAATAAAATTAGAGAATTAGATAACAAACAATAGAAACTAAAAAAAATTCAAATTATAATATAATTTCTCTTCCAAATCTTCACTGTCATCAGCCTCTTCTGCTTTAACATTTTTGGCATTTTGAACCTGTTTTTGAATACCTTATGTAGTTCCTTTTTTCCTACATATGATCGTCTTCATTAAGGGGTAAAAGTCTTTTTTTTCTTCGTTATTCATGAAATTTTGTCCATCTCGTTCAACAAAAACTTATAGATATACCCACCTCAGATTAGAATCCATTCAGTGAGAATTCATGCAGAACAATACTCAATAAAGAAGAAACGACGTTCCGCATCTGTGGCTTTTTTAAGTATCTTTTTTGGCGTTTAAGGTGTTGGAAAGATGGGTTTTTTTGGTGGTGTGATCAGTTGATTGTGCAGATACGTCTCTCTTATAGGATGTTTTTGGCGCGTAGTTTAGGCGGGATTTTTAGTTATAATAAATGATATTAATAAAGTAGCGGTATTTTCAGTTACTGTGTGTATTTTTTCCTGGTTTTGTTTAGGTTTTTATGAGTTTTTATGGTCTTAGATGTCACACCCCCAAAAACACCACCTAGGGAATGTCCCTGTAAGGGGTGTGATGTACCAACAAGAGCCACTAATTACATTGAACCCATACGAGTTTCTAAATAAGATTCTCAATTATTAATAAAAGTACCACACACAAGTTTAAATGAAAACCAACATGTTCAGTTGAAGCATTAACGAAACCAGGGTTTAAACATTCTCAAAACAAATGTACGAAATCAATGAACCAATATGTGTATCCAGCATTCCCGTTTTTACCCAAAAGACTTATCCCTCCCCGGGATAACCACTGACTGTCCCAAACACCGGGACGCATGGTCAAGAGAGATGAACTCACCTTGATTTGCTCGGTAGGATTGTCTACTTAATTACCAATTGATCAAACGCGTCCTAACATGGTTATCGGTAACGATCAGTTTTTAGGTACACATAGATTGCATCTCATATACAATTAATTCTCGCATTTCCTTGTTCACATACACACAACTACTATACAAATAGCACACACGTAGAGTTCAAGCCATAACAATCCGTCCAATAGTCTCTAGCATAGGCTTAGTTCATAAGCCAATCTGTCACATTAATTCATATGTACAAAACACGCAACAGTTAATCCGTTAATATCCGAAAGTGTGCAACATACAAATCAGTAATACACAACTAATCATCCCAGTCATGAACACATAAGCAACCCTTCTGATGTGCATTCTACAGATCGGCCCAATGTAAAGGGTTGGCCCAATGTGTAACTAGTCTGGCTGCATTACCCTAAGCTAGGCTACCCAAACCTTACCGACCCTAATCTAATGTGCGCCCCAGTCGATGTTGGGCCCTGACGAGTGGTCCATTGGACAACCCTTTGCGATGCTAAAAGACAAGTTTATCCCTCATTTATGTGTGTAATTATCTTGAATTAGATAACTACTGTTGTTTATGTCTCAGGTACGATTTGGCGGATTAAATTGAGGAAAAATGCAGCTTTGAAGGCTTACAAGTTGAACGGGTTGAGAATGCGGAGCAAAGGATGAACAAAGCACACATTTCATGTTGCCACCGTAAATTACGGTCCCACCGTAATTTACGCTGGACCTGAAAACCATTTTGTTCCTACCGTAAGGTAGTTCAAGCTGTGATGTGCTGAAAATGGGTCAAATAAAACTAACTAAATTACCCTAATTCTAGACTCTCTAAGCTTTAAATTTATAAAACTAAGACTCGACCTAAACCCTAAAACACGCAACCGGCAAGTGAACCGATCGATCTAGTAAAGCTAAAGTAAGTCCGAGTATCGAACCCACGAGACTCTACTGACTACGCTACGACTCTATCTAGACTCGAACTGACACAACATACTAAATTGTTTATTAATTTGGGGGGGGGGGTTCTAAAAATCCTAAGTAAAATAATAAAAGAATACTAGAAAGCTAAACACGAACTCAAACGAAGGGTCTGACCAGTGAGGATGAAGACTACCTAGGCTAGACGCAGGCTAAACTCAGAATGGATTTCTATATGATAATGCTGTGGTGTGGAACAGGGATCTTCTAATGCTAAACCTATTAAGATACCACTAAGCCCCTCAAACACTCTCGAGGCGATTCTTGTGGCACTACCTAGGATGTTACGCTCACCGGTTTTCTAGATTTCTTTTCCGTCCTCTAGTTTCTTTAAAGTGCTTATGTAAGACGCTCTACTTTGCCGCGCGAACGTCTAAAGAAACTATGGGTTTAATCTTGGCTTAATAGACAATGGGTGGTTAATTCCTTATAACTACTCCGAGACCTATTAATATCCTCGAGCCTTTCCGCGACGAGTCTAGCAGCACACTTGATTTTAATTAATTACCGAATATTGTTTCTAAGGTTACTGACGCGTTTTCACCCTAAAGGATTAATGACTTATTATGTGATATAGACACTCACCTAAATCAAGAACCCTAATCCGACTCTATTCCGTGATAAAGACCGTCACCGAGAATCGAATGAAACAATAAACAATAATAAAATAATCACAAGCACACATACGCACCAAGACAAACTACCATAGCGTTTACAATACAAAAAAGATCCAGAACCACATAAATAATCAAATAAAAATCCAAACTTTATTATGCCATAGTCATTAGCCTAGGTAGTTTATGGTTTTAGCCGGAAAACATCATCAAGAACATAATAAAAAACATTGTATAATCTGAATTCATGGGTAACAAGGGTTAAACAAACAAAGAACGAGAGAATAAGGTATGTAGAACCCGAGTCTTCACTCCCGAATGCTCCAAAGTGCTATCCCAATGATTCCAAGCTTCCAAGATGCTCCAAACGCTTCAACAGCCTTCAATCAGCAGCCAATACTTGCCCTAAGATGCCCAAGTTTGTCTATGGCCGGCTGTGCACGCGTATATGTTATTATATAGCCAAAAACCCTAACTTTCCATGAAATCCGCAACCTTCTTTCCGACACAGACTCTTCAGGCGGCCCGCGTAAAGAAATGGGCTGAGCTAACGCGGGTCGCCTAGGGGTTTAACTCCTGAACTTCTTTTCAAAGCTCTCGCGGCCCGCCTAAGAATTATGCTTAAGCTGACGCGGGGCGCGAGAGGTAAAGATTCCTCTAATTCTCCTTTAAGTCCATGCGGGACGCGTGAAAGTGCCTGTTAAGTCCACGCGGCCCGCCTGGGAGCTCCAGAACTGTAATTTCCCTTCGTTTCAGCTCCCGACTTCCTCGGTTTCCGTGCCAGCCTTCCGCCTTTCCAGATTTCTGCTCGTTTTTACTCCTTTTGGCTGTAAAGACCTGGAAACACAAATAAATCAAAAGTATGTACATTCTAAACTAAACCGACACTATAACTAACTAACTAACGACTAAAACCGACGCGAATACCGATGTATTTTGCAATACATCAAATATCCCCACACTTATCTTTTTTTCGCCGTCGAAAAAGAATAATGCAAACGGAATCATAGTCAAGATAGTCGTTCGGGCCAAAAACGTATGTTCATTTATTAAATCGAGACATGTGTTAGCTACGATTGCGAATATTTCGATCCTCTTAAACCCAAACCGGTTTCGAGCCCTTATCATGAAATTTAAGTCCGAATATGGGTCAATCTACCTAGGGCCTCACACTAGAAATCGCAAGTACATCTAATCCCACCTCAAACTTATAGGACAAAGAGAACGATTAAAAACCAATTCCCAACCGCCTTATATCAAAACCAATATAGTTTGCAGTCAAACAAATTTTTTTCTTTTTTTTTTCTTTTTTTTTCGCTCGTGAGACTAGACGGTGCTTTCCCAAACCAAGAGGCAATCCGGCTGTAGAGTCGCTATCCCCAACCACAGACTACTTAGATTCGGTACTTTTTATTATTTTTTCTTTTTATCGCTTTGCACGGTCGATTTCACACACCCTAGCGGTAATCCGATTGTAGAGTCGCTATCCCCAATCAAGACTACATAGAAGCGGCTACTTTCATTCAGTTTCTAGCTCACTTTTATTATTTTATTATTTTTTTTCATGATCGCAAACTCTATCGGTTTTAACTTATAACGGTGCCCCTTATGTTATTTTTGGCGGTTTCGACTTCCCCACTTTTCCTAGATGAGAACCCACTAGTAGACCGACATTAAGGTATATTAAGATCAAAGGAACCCAAAACCGAACCGAGCCTACCCGCACATCCCAAACTAGACACAAACACGATTATTTTATTCTCATATTATTATTATTCGAACCAGAACAAAAACCTTGACTTTTATATCATTTTCCGTTTTAAGTTGCAAAAAATCTATTTTCAAAAGACATTTTCTGATTTTTTTCAATTTTTTTGGATTTTTTTTTTAATTTTTTTTTATATTTTTCAATTTTTCGACTCAAGACTCACTAACTACAAGTTCCCATCCCCACACTTGAATGTTGCATTGTCCCTAATGCAAGGATGGAAACCGGACTCCTAAAACCTAAAAACAAAAATAAATAAATAAATATACAAGTATACAAGTGGAACGACTTAGCTGAATCATATGTGAGACTGTCAGTATGCCAGTCCATACCACACATGCCCTCTAATCCAAAACTCGCTCAGCAAACTGTACTAACTCGGACACGCGAACGGAAGCGGCATCAAAATCCACCTAACACTCAAACATACCAAACCCAAAATAATATATATCATCAAAGTATCATCCAACAAGTATCAACCAACCCACAACCCGACCAACCAATATATCATATCAATACAAACCGACTAACGAGGATCAAAAACAGCATAAAAATAAAACAAAAGATATAAATGCTGCAAGCACTGCTGCACATCCTCATGCATCTCCTGCTCCACCCTACTGTGCACCGGCAGGCTCCTCCTCTCCACCAGCTGGACCCCCCTGCTGTGGCTGCCATACCGGTGGAGCCTGTATATGGAAGTGATCGTATAAAGCCTGAAAACCCAGATGCATCTAATGCCTAACCTGCTCCACCCAATCGTACAAACCCTCCAAAGTCAGCGGCTCTGGCCGCGGCTGCCTGAAAGGATACTCCGGTGTTGGGAGCTGGTGCCTCTGAAGTGGCACCTGATACCGCTCCGGAATCGTAGTGTGCGCTGCCTCCTCGGCAGTCGGATCCGGAGACGGTGGTGCTGGCAGAATTTCTGTCCATGCTAGCGGCTCGATAAAAGTGACTATCCTATCTAGCTGTAAACTCCTCAACTCCACGAGAGATGGAGCGGGTCCCTCAGTCATCCTCTCAGCCGGAAAATCAGTAAACACGCCCAAATTGGCTGCCAACATCGTGATATACGGCCCACCATACAATCTGGCCGTACCTCCCCCCTTCTCCGGCCTCGCTAGGGACCATGCCAAAATACTAGCTAGGTTGGTCGGCCGCCTCTCAACCATGCACATCAAACAAAACAAACTGTGCTGATTTACCATGTCTCCCTCATGCTTCCCTATCAAAGTAGACGCTAAGATCTTGTGCACGAACCTATATACCGGATCTCTAATGTCTGACGCCACCAAATTGCTAGAATATGGTGAAATAGCAATGGTGCGCCAGAACCGTGCCAAATCCTACTTCAGCACACACGCCTCCGCCGGCTCTCTCACAACCTGCCTCAATAACCCTCTAAACTCGTCTGACCCAACCTCCTCAGCCGAATATAACCCTGTCGCCTCTGCAAACTGCATCAGACTCATATTAAAAACCTGTTTGCCCAATGCAAACGAAACCACATCCGGCTGGTCGAACCCTCCTGGGTGCTTATAAATGAACGTGGAGTGAAACTCCATAGTCAGCTCAACATACTGAGGCATCTCACACTCCAACGCCCACCTAAACTTCTCCCCTAGAAGCTCCTGAATTCTCTCGACCTGTCCCAACCGATTAACCAAATCCCAGTCAATCCATTTAAACTCTAACAACTTCACTTTTTTTATTGCCTCGAATTTCATGTACTCATATGATCCCACCGTAAAACGCAACAACAGGCTCTCAACCAGCCTCTCACTCTGCCCGTGTGGGACCCCAGCATCCCTGTATGTAATCTTTCGAAGTACCGGAGCATCCGGCTGCTCCTGTGCAGCCGCCTGAGCACGAGTATTGCGCCTCTTGCGCTTCACACCCGAAGAGGGTCCTGCACCTGACATCCTGTTCACAACAGATCAAATAAACATTCAAAACAGGTGAACCGTTAGTAATCACAAGCTATTTTTGGTATTTTTGAATTTTTTGATTTTTTTTGGAATTTTTCTGTGTTTTAATTTTTTTTAAATAAAATAATAATATAATAATGTACAATCGGACGACGGCCGTATAGCATTTCATTCGCGGCCGTTGTCCGATATAAGTGCATATCACATAAACAACTTGAAAATAGGCCAAACCTCGCCCGAATGGAGATTGAGTACGAGCGAAGCGGCCTAAAATCAAGCGATTCAATAGTACGCGCACAACATGACACTAACACGACGCAACATGACTCGATACGGACAAAACACACAACACAACCCTAGACGACGCAAAAACTAGACTATAGACGCAACGACGACACACCGACTCGAAAACTACACTTTAGACGCAAAGTACAAAAAATATACACTTTTACCCCCTCTCGGCACCTTGCTCGCCCTCGAGCAATCCCAAGTGCCGAGAAATCATCACACACCAAGTGCGGAAGCAATGGAAGCAATTCGCGTAAAGTTTGGTGAAAAATGGAATTTTTATGAAACGGCGCGAAAAGCCTCCCCACACTTGAAGTGCATCATATCCTAAACAAACGTCCGCGTCCAAATAACATGCCCAATAAATTCCGCGGACAAAACCACCCCTCCTATATGTCTCTATCACACCCCACGCGCACATCTCTCAAAGCAAGAAATTCAAACAACCATGTCAAACCAACCCAAGCCGCCCGCACCCTAACGAATATTCAACAATGCCACCAAAAGGGGTTCGACTTAAAACACACGGGCACTGAGCTAGAAACACAACCTACTGCTCCATGCGCGAACCTGCTGACAGACTCGACACAACAGGAGACCTGACCTAACGACGCGAACCAAATACTATGCTAAACTTCGGACTCGACGACAGACCCAACATGACGAAAACTGACTCGACTCGACACATAAGACTGAACAGACTCAACGCAGTGCAACAAGTATTCAAACATGCACATACCTTATAGCCGACGACTCGAACAGTGGTAGATGGTGTATGGCGGTGGTGAACAGGTGGTACAGATGGTGGTGTTCGGTGGTATGCGGCTGCAGGGGTGGTGGACGGTGGGGAATAGTGGGGGTGGGGATAGCCGGAGATGGTGGTTAACAGTGGAAAGTGATAATGGTGGTTATCAGTGGAAAGTGATGGTGATGTTCGGTGCGTTTGGGTGTGAAATCGCCGGTGAAGAGGTGAGTTAGGGTTTGAGTTTGAAAATGAACACAGATTGGGGGTTTTGAAAGGATGCCAACTGAGACTGTTCACGCGGCCCGCGTGAAGTATGAAGCCAATATGAAGCGGGCCGCTTAAACTTTATTTTTTTACAACTCTTTAACAACCAAGCGGCCCGCGTAAAGTGTAATGGTAAGTGAAGGCGGGCCGCGAGTGGGTGATTATTTTTCAACTCTTTATAAGTCCAGGCGGGCCACGTTAAATAGGGAAGAACCCTTACGCGGGCCGCATGGACAGCAAAAACCTGCTGTTTGGTTGACAGCAGCTGCAGTTTGCTGAATTTTCAAATAAATTTTATACCAATTATGCCCCTGGACCTTTTTACTGTCGTTTTTATCAGAAAACTTACCTGAAGTGCTGCTCCCATGTCGACGTCGACCACGGGAAGGCAATGAAACCTGCAAAACTACTCACGACACACACAAGACGCAAAAACACACAAAACGACAAAAATGACGCAAAAACTCACAAAAACTAAACTAAAGACACACGACACGGACAACGACGCACTATACAAACTCTACACTTGAGTGTCCACTCAAGAACCTATGTGGCGGTGCTAGGCGGGTCCGAAAGAGGAACGATTTCCTCTTCGGCGATATCGATGGGACCTCCTATGTAGTGTTTCAACCTATGCCCGTTTACCTTCAACACATGCGAACTCGCTTCATCAAACAACTCGACGGTGCCGTACGGGAAAACCTCCTTCACGACATACGGCCCGGACCATCTCGACTTCAACTTTCCGGCAATCAATTTCAACCTCGAGTTGAACAATAGCACCCGATCGCCCACTTTAAACTCCTTCAACTTTCGCAACTTCCTATCATGCAACGCTTTCGACTTTTCCTTGATACTCCAAGAACGATCATACGCGGCGACACGAAGCGGCTCTAACTCATGGATTTGGAAAAATCGTCTCCTAGCGGCCTCGGTCAAATCTAATTCACCGTTTTGAGCGCCCAAAGAGCCCGATGCTCTAACTCGACCGGTAAATGGCACGCTTTCCCATAGACGATCATAAACGGTGTCGTACCTAATGGAGTCTTGTTGGCGGTTCGGAAAGCCCACAACGCATCGTCCAACTTGTCGGACCAATCTTGCCTACTCTTCCCTACCGTCTTCTCCAAAATCCGCTTCACTCATCGATTCGCGTTCTCCACTTGACCGCTCATTTGTGGATGATACGCGGTGGACAAACGGTGCGGAACTCCATATCTCTCCAACGCCTTCTCCATAACCGCATTGCAAAAATGCATGCAGCGATCACTAATAATGGCTCTAGGCGTACCAAATCGCGTAAACAACTTCTTCAAAAACCTCACCACCACTCGTGCATCATTCGTAGGCGAAGCTTGAGCTTCCACCCACTTCGAAACGTAGTCAATCGCAACGAGGATGTACCGATTTCCACTCGAAGATGGAAATGGTCCCATGAAATCGATGCCCCAAACGTCAAAGACTTCCAACACTTGAATGGGATTCTGGGGCATCTCATCCTTGGATGAGATGTTGCCGGTCCGCTGGCACCGGTCACACTTCCTCACAAACTCGGCCGCATCATCTATCACTGTCGGCCAATAGAAACCGCAATCAAACACCTTTTGTGCGGTCACATGCGCACCATGGTGTCCTCCAGTCAATCCCTCGTGCACGTGCCTCAGGATCCCCGCACCCTCTTCTCTACTAACACACCTCCTCAGGACTCGATCACCGCCTATCCTGAAGAGATAGGGGTCGTCCCAAATGTACTTCCTAGCGTCCCTCGTCAGCTTCCGCTTCTCCTGCAAACTCAAACGCTCCATCACAAACCCGTCGGCCAAATAATTGGCGATATCGCTATACCACGGGAGGTTCACGGCTCCTGCCGTGACAGCATCAATAGACTCGTGAGGGAATCTATCTCCTATCGCTTCCTCACGAATCTCCTCACGCTTCGGATCCTCTAAGCGGGACAAGTGGTCCGCCGCCACATTCTCTGCCCCCTTCTTATCCTTAATTTCAATGTCGAACTCGGAAAGAAGCAGAATCCATCGTATAAGACGTGGCTTCGCGTCCTTCTTCTGAAACAAGTGACGCAGAGCAGAATGATCAGTGAACACGACGGTTTTCGAAAGAACGAGATATGATCGGAATTTATCAAACGCGAACACCACCGCCAACAACTCCTTCTCCGTGGTGGTGTAATTCTCCTGGGCATCATTCAGCGTTTTACTCGCGTAGTAAATCGGGTGAAAATGCTTCTCCCATCTCTGCCCTAACACCGCACCCACTGCGTAGTCACTCGCATCGCACATCAGCTCGAATGGTAAGCTCCAATCAGGCGACACGAGGATCGGTGCACTCACTAGCCTCTCCTTCAGAAACTCAAACGCTCGAAGGCACTCCTCGTCAAAGATGAAAGAAACGTCCTTCTCCAACAATCGCGTCATGGGACGAGTGATTTTGGAAAAATCCCTAATAAAGCGTCTATAAAATCCCGCATGACCGAGAAAACTACGAACCGACTTCACACTAGTCGGCGGAGGAAGCTGGCTGATCGTATCTATCTTCGCTCTATCAACCTCAATACCCGCTCGCGAAATCTTGTGCCCTAGCACAATCCCCTCAGTCACCATGAAGTGACACTTCTCCCAATTCAGCATCAACTTCGTCTCCACGCATCTCTTCAACATCCTCTCAAGATTCGCCAAACACTGATCGAAAGAACTACCATACACTGAGAAGTCATCCATGAAAACCTCCATCGAACTCTCGGCCATATCTTGAAAGATCGCGATCATACAACGCTGGAATGTAGCAGGAGCGTTACATAATCCAAATGGCATGCGTCGGTACGCGTATGTGCCATATGGACATGTAAAAGTGGTTTTCTTCTGATCCTCTGGTGCAATAGGAATCTGGAAATAACCCGAAAACCCGTCGAGAAAGCAATAGAAGTGCTGACCCGCGAGACGCTCAAGCATCTGATCAATGAATGGGAGCGGAAAATGATCTTTACGAGTGGCGTCATTTAACTTTCGATAGTCAATGCACACACGCCAACCCGTAACAGTCCGAGACGGAATAAGCTCATTCTTCGAATTCAGAACAACCGTCATCCCCCCTTTCTTCAGGAGGACCTGCGTAGGACTCACCCAAGCTGAATCAGAAATAGGATAGATCAACCCAGACTCTAGCAACTTCATCACCTCCTTCTTCACTACCTCCTGCATATTCGGATTCAATCGACGCTGCGGCTGCACTACAGGCTTGAAAACGTCCTCCATCAGAATACGATGCGTGCAAAAGGTAGGGCTGATGCCCTTGATATCGGATAGCCTCCATGCAATCGCATCACTGTGCTCTCTAAGCACCTCAATCAACCTCGCCTTCTCCTCCTCTGTCAACTTCGAAGAAATGATGACAGGCATATTCGGCTTCTCTCCTAGAAACGCGTACTCGAGATGTGAAGGAAGAACCTTAAGTTCTAAAGGTGGTGGAATCTCTACAGGAGTACTCTCATCACTAATCGCATCGAGCTCTAAAGGCTCAGTACTCAACTCATCGCTCTCATCTAACTGCTCCTCCTCTACCTCCTCTACCTCATCCTCAGACTGCTCGTCAACAACTCCCTCACCTACTAGATCGGCTCCACTAATGTACGCGAAGCACGTGTCGACACAAGATATGAATGAATTGAGAAAGTAGACGGAATGACACGGCCCACTAACATCATCTCCGCAGCTAGGATGCTGCATCGCCCTATCGATCTCGAATGTGACAACCTCGTCACCCGCACGAAGAGAAATCTTACCGTCAAAGACGTCGATGATCGCCTTTGCGGTTCGAAGGAATGGACGGCCAAGAATAATAGGAACTCTCTCATCGGCCTCCATATCAAGCACAACGAAGTCTACTGGGAACACAAACCTATCGACCTTCACCAACAAATTCTCTACTATCCCACGAGGATACTTGACTGATCGGTCAGCCAAAGACAATGACATGCGCGTGGGTGTAAGCTCTCCTAAACCAAGTCGCTCATACAACGAGAATGGCATCAGATTGATGCTGGCCCCTAAATCGGCTAGGGCGTGAGAAGTAGTAACGGCTCCCCCAAAGAAACATGGAATCGTGAATGTGCCAGGGTCGGTCAACTTCTCTGGTAGCTTATTCAAGACTACCGCGGAACAACCCCCTGTCAATGGAATATTCGAAAGCTCACCGATTCTCTCCTTACGCTTCAAAAGATCTTTAAGGAATTTCGTGTACTTAGGCATAGACTGAAGTGCCTCGATGAACGGAAGATTGATCTTCAACTGAGTAAACATCTCAAGGAATTTCCCGTACTCCTGAGCATATTTCTGCTGCCTGGCACGGGCGGGGAACGAAAGGCGAGAATAATCAATCACCGGTGTCGGCCGACCCCTCGTCGGCTGCCTCTCCACTCTCTGCTCTACTGGGGACTCCTCGGGGTGTGCGGTACTTGCTAGGGCTAGCCTCGTGTGCACCTTGCCTGGAGCCTCCATCTCGATCTCCTCCTCAACCTCCTCCTCTACTTCTTCAACCTCTCTCTCTCTCACTACCTCTCCCAAACTCTTCCTACTACGGGTCGTAATCGCCTTCGCTGACTGATTCGCGGGATTCGGGAAAGTGTTTCCCGAAAACTGACCCGGTGGGTGCTCCTGTAACTGCTTAGCAAGCCCGCCTACTGTCCTCTGAAGATCGAGGAGGGCGGCCTGCTGATTCTTGAACTGAAGCTCGTTGTTCTTGTTAGTTTGCTCCTGATTTTTCATGAACGCATCGGTCCGCGTCATCATCTGAGCGAACATCTCCTCTAACCTACTCGTGCTAACCTCAGGAGCTTTCCCACCACCATGACTCTCCTGAGTCGGTCCTCCACTCGAAAACTGACCACTAGACCCTGACCCACTAAACTGCCCTGAACCAGAATGCGTGTAAATACCGGGCCCTCTACTCTGATACTGAACAGATGGAAATCCAGGAGGATTTCCAGACGAACGATAACCACTCGAATTACCACTACCGCGCCAGTTGGAATTAGAATTATTGAATGGATTCGTGGGACCCCTAGGCTGACCGGCTATGTACTCTACCTGCTCAAGAGTGAGCGTAGGGCAATCTATGGTATCATGCCCTCCTCGACAAACCTCACACCTATCGACTTTCTTCTTTATCTCACTCAACTCCTGCCTCATCTCTTGCCTCAACTCCTCCTTCGCTCTCTCGACTGCAGCAGCTACCGATGAATCCAAGCCAACTTGGTTTACTCCTCGACCGGCCGAGGTGGTACGCACAGGAATGGAAGTCCTGCTAGTAGTGCTGTAGTCCATATCGGAGTGGGCAAAACTCTCCAACAAATCATTGCACTCCGCCACTGTCTTCTTTCCCATAAGCTGACCTCCTGCTGAAGTATCGAAACGAGCCCTAATCTCAGGCGTAAGTCCGTTGTAGAACTTCTCTACTAACGCCCAGTCAGATAGACCATGCTGAGAACAACGGGTAATCAGGGTCTGAAAACGCTCCCAAGCTAAGTGATAAGGCTCATCTGGCTCCATACGAAATGAATGAATCTGGTCACGAAGGCGAGATGCCTTGGCTGGCGGAAAATACTTGGCTAAGAATGCATCGCGAAGGCCTGCCCAAGTAGTGAAAGTGCCAGCAGGCTGGGAATCGAACCAGACGGCTGCGCGTCCAGCAAGTGAGAACGGAAAAACCTGAAGATACCTAGCATCAAGATTGACACCCTCAATGGAGAAGGTGCTGCAGAGACGAGTGATGCGATTGATATGGGCGGGGGCATCCTCGTCGTCACGACCATGGAACTGGCAGGAATTGGTGATGGCGGTCATAAGGTAGGATGGTATCTGCCAAGACCGATCGTTCGGGATCTCGGGAAGGGTGATGAGGGAATTACCACCGGCGAAGCCGGTGGTAGCCTGGTCGTAAACTGTCCTACGGGCCATGTGAGCTACGGGTGGTGGACTAGGTGGGCGGGTGGGTGGCGGGGAATTGTGGGGTGAAGACTTTGGTGTAAAATCGAAAACTGGGGTGGACTGTGAAAATGAAGTAGAGCTAGAAGCACGTACCTCGGACGTAGATGACGAGAAGGAAGACTTGAGTGCAAACGACAACGGCGGCGGTCCCTGCGAGCGCGTATGGGCCATCCACTGCAAAAACCGAAAACAAACAAGTAAGAAGACTCTACTAAACGACTCGACTAACTATAAAAAGACACTAAATTACTTAGACACCTACGACTCAAACAAAGAAACAAATAGCACGTAATATGTCAAGTAAGTCCAAACAAAGTAATCAGCGCAATCGCCAAGAGTCCCCGGCAACGGCGCCAAAAACTTGATGTGCTGAAAATGGGTCAAATAAAACTAACTAAATTACCCTAATTCTAGACTCTCTAAGCTTTAAATTTATAAAACTAAGACTCGACCTAAACCCTAAAACACGCAACCGGCAAGTGAATCGATCGATGTAGTAAAGCTAAAGTAAGTCCGAGTATCGAACCCACGAGACTCTACTGACTACGCTACGACTCTATCTAGACTCGAACTAACACGACATACTAAATTGTTTATTAATTTGGGAGGGGGGTTTCTAAAAATCCTAAGTAAAATAATAAAAGAATACTAGAAAGCTAGACAAGAACTCAAACGAAGGGTCTGACCAGTGAGGATGAAGACTACCTAGGCTAGACGCAGGCTAAACTCAGAATGGATTTCTATATGATAATGCTGTGGTGTGGAACCGGGATCTTCTAATGCTAAACCTATTAAGATACCACTAAGCCCCTCAAACACTCTCGAGGCGATTCTTGTGGCACTACCTAGGATGTTACGCTCACCAGTTTTCTAGATTTCTTTTCCGTCCTCTAGTTTCTTGAAAGTGCTTATGTAAGACGCTCTACTTTGCCGCGCGAACGTCTAAAGCAACTATGGGTTTAATCTTGGCTTAATAGACAATGGGTGGTTAATTCCTTATAACTACTCCGAGACCTATTAATATCCTCGAGCCTTTCCGCGACGAGTCTAGCAACACACTTGATTTTAATTAATTACCGAATATTGTTTCTAAGGTTACTAACGCGTTTTCACCGTAAAGGATTAATGACTTATTATGTGATATCGACACTCACCAAAATCAAGAACCCTAATCCGACTCTATTCCGTGATAAAGACCGTCACCAAGAATCGAATGAAACAATAAACAATAATAAAATAATCACAAGCACACATACGCACCAAGACAAACTACCATAGCGTTTACAATACAAGAAAGATCCACAACCACATCAATAATCAAATAAAAATCCAAACTTTATTATGCGATAGTGATTAGCCTAGGTAGTTTATGGTTTTAGCCGGAAAACATCATCAAGAACATAATCAAAAACATTGTATAATCTGAATTCATGGGTAACAAGGGTTAAACAAACAAAGAACGAGAGAATAAGGTATGTAGAACTCGAGTCTTCACTCCCGAATGCTCCAAAGTGTTATCCCAATGATTCCAAGCTTCCAGGATGCTCCAAACGCTTCAACAGCCTTCAATCAGCAGCCAATACTTGCCCTAAGATGCCCAAGTTCGTCTATGGTCGGCTGTGCACGCGTATATGTTATTATATAGCCAAAAACCCTAACTTTCCATGCAATCCGCAACCTTCTGCCGACACAGACTCTTCAGGCGGCCCGCGTAAAGAAATGGGTTGAGCTAACGTGGGTCGCCTAGGGGTTTAACTCCTGAACTTCTTTTCAAAGCTCTCGCGGCCCGCCTAAGAATTATGCTTAAGCTGACGCGGGGCGCGAGAGGTAAAGATTCCTCTAATTCTCCTTTAAGTCCATGCGGGGCGCGTGAAAGTGAATGTTAAGTCCACGCGGCCCGCCTAGGAGCTCCAGAACTGTAATTTCGCTTCGTTTCATGTAGGACCGGTTTTGACGCCGTTCGATTTGCGTAACGAACGTTTCACGTGCGGAATCCGTGAACGAACGTGACCGAACACACGATAACGTACTTCTAACGTGATTTCATTGATAGATTTGACAATCCGGTACAAGATCTCACGTTTACACTACTTTCTCTCTCTACTTTCTCTCTCTAGAAAGTCTTCTCCAAGTCTTCTCCAAAATCTCTATCAAGAACTTACTAAAACTATGACATAACACCCTATTTATATGGTCAAGGCTTTTAATGAAAGTTCACATTAATTACAAGTTTGCCACCTTGCCATTTCTAACTAAATATGACGTTATGCACTTGACAATCCGGTACAAGATCTCACGTTTACACTACTTTCTCTCTCTACTTTCTCTCTCTAGAAAGTCTTCTCCAAGTCTTCTCCAAAATCTCTATCAAGAACTTACTAAAACTATGACATAACACCCTATTTATATGGTCAAGGCTTTTAATGAAAGTTCACATTAATTACAAGTTTGCCACCTTGCCATTTCTAACTAAATATGACGTTATGCACTTGATTCCTTCCGGCTTTTCACTATGACTCGGATTGACGAAGGCGATAGACAAAATATGCATCAACAATCTCCCCCTTGGATATTGCCGTAGTCAATCTCGTAGTGAAACTCGTAATGACTTGTCTTTCTCTCTCTCTAAGACTCGAACGAAGATGTAGTCGACAGACAACTGCACCAACAGACTCCCCCTTGAATGTTGACGGAATCTTCAGTGAGAGTCTTCAATCATTTCCAGCTCTTCACTCTTGTTCGGTCTTCTTCAGGAACTCAGCCTGGAATCAAATTTTTATCAGGAACTTCCTCCTTGAATCATATGCCTGGAACTTTCTCTGGCTCTAACTTTCATCAGACTCCCCCTATCATCATGCTGGGATCTCTGTCTGGAAATCGTTATCACCATTGAAATCAACTCCTGGCTTTCTATGTAGCAATAGTATCAGAAGCCTGCAAAACTCAAACACTCTATCACAAACCAAAATAATTGTGATTCAACTTAATGAATCAACTAATTATTATTCGATAGCTTTTTCAAATTAAACATTGATTCACAAATTTGAAATATTTCAATTTCTGATTCAACCTAATGAATCATTTTAAACATTTCAAATGATTTAACCAACCCGTCTGTTCATCAAGTTTAGCCTTTGAGATTTTGAAAATCAGCTCTTCACCATCAGTTGTCGAAAATCTTTTTGGATTTTTCAAAATATAAAATGTAAATGCAAAAACAGAAATTTAAATGCAAAACAAACATATTTTTGTGAGTTTGTGTAAGAGGATCATATCAGTTTTTGAGACATAACACAAGCACCGTTAAGCTTTTAATCGTTTTAAGTTCTAAACGATTCACGTAGATTGACGATATATTTGTCCTCTTAAATTTTCATACAATTTTCAATCTATTCAGGATACTATTTAGGTATTTTATGAACTTAGTTCAATTCATGTGTCCCACCTCTTGAATATACTCCCGTATCCAGAATCCCAATATTCAGTCTTACAGGTATGAACACTACAATGATGTCTGTACATAAATTAGGGGAAAGATGCGAGAACTGAGGGATCTCAGGTCAGAACTTCCGTTCAGCAGAGAGATATCAGCTTCGACTTAGCAGTGTGTCCCCTTTAGAGGATCTTTTCAGCTACAACAGATGATTATCAATTTTATTGTCTAATCAACTGAGGGCTTTATGCTATATTTCAAGCATTTTGTGGAAAGTATTAGCCAAGGACTAGGTCAGAACTACCGTTCAGCAGAAGTCCCGGAATAATACCCCAGACATCATAGAGTATAAACACCTAGTATATCAGAATACGAGACCTTTCAAACGAGATTTCAGGGGTTACCTATATATCCAAGTAGTGTTCCCCACAAATTTCACAAGTTTGAAATTTTAGGTTTATATCCCGAATAAATCTACTAAATGTACAAAAACCTATCGTCACATCATCAGTGAGACCGTTTATCACATTTTTCATTACATTTCTTTAGCGTGCTGTGATAGTCCAACTGATTTACTATCATTTCCTCTTGTTTTGCAACAAAAACTTATTTTTACAATTTTTCAATGTTTTTGACATTTTCAAATTTTCTAATTTTTTTTTAAATTTTACTCCCCCTAAAATCAAAATATGTTTCAATTTTGATTTTCTGGGAAAATTTGAAACAAACTGTACAATTCTGACAACATGATGAGAATCACTTCAATTCTCCATCCATATGGCATAAACAATCAGAACTCCCCCTCACAACAAACTAATTTCCCATAATGATTTCAAAACACTTAAGTTTGTTTCAATCAAAATGGTTTTTCCGGAAAAATTAGTTTGTGTTCCAACCATTTGTAGATTTGGGGTTATCTCATCATCTTGTTTTCTTCAAACCTTTTAAAGATTTAACATTTCCAGTTTTAACATAAACCATCAGTAGAAAATCAAGTACAAATTAATGTCCCTGATTTACCACATGTAAATCGAAAAATCACCAAAGTGAATTTTCTCAAGAAATGTGCCGATTCATGATCCACGATACCATCTTGGGATCTCCGGCAAGTCAGGTTTTTCTATTTAAACAATTTCACCCAAGCCTGACTGACCTTGGGTGATTTTGAATTCTTGCTCAACAATGGTGGAAAATTTGCATCATCCATTGCTAAACTAGAATTCTCAACTTTTACCTCAACCAATGGCTCCTCTGGTTTTACCATACCAGAATCATTGCCTGCAGGTGGCTTGTCCGACTTTGATCTATCAGATTCATCGCCGACCTTTTCCTTCTTCTTCTCCTCTTTTGTCCTCAGATTTGTATCTGATGAATTCTTTTTGCTCGACTTTGCAGATGAAGGAGTAGATTCATCAGAACTATTAATCTGTTTGTCCCGTGAACCCGAGGACAAAATCTTCTCGAGATATTCTCTCGCTTTCTTTCTCTTCTTCCTCAGTCTGTCTTTCTGCCCCTGTGAAAGTTTAACTTTCTTTTCCTGAATTGACTGTACTGGAACTTTAGGTTTCAGAACCTTCTGCTCCTTGGGCTTGACTTTGACTGGAATCTTTGCCATTTTCTGAGAATTAACCCTCAATCTTTCGGTAGATTTCCTTGGGCAATCTCTGGCAATGTGACCTTTGATATTGCAATTAAAGCACCTTCTGGTCTCATAACTCCAATACTGGCAGTTAACAGCAATGTGTCCATGATAGCCGCAGCTGTAACACACTCTGTTATCGTACCTATCACCATTTTGAGTCCAAACGCTCAGATCAAAGCATTGTTTGGCTTGGTGATATTCTTTTCTCAAACTTGCTGGATTTGGCTTTGAAGCACTGTGGTCCGACCTGCACCACTTATTACCATCAATTTTTGAATTTTCATTTTTTACCTTTTGTAATTTTTTCTTTTGATTGGATGATCGATCTGATGAACTTTTATTATCTTTTTGTTTCTGTTCCACTTTCTTCTTCAAAGGTTTCTGTTTAGAACATTCACCTTTTTCAGTCGATTGTAGAACAGTTTTCTGAAATTTTTCTTTCAAATTTAAAAACAATTTTTGTTTTTCTTTTTTAATATTTTCATCATCAGGTGTCTCATCACAATCTTCAACTTTGACAGAGTCAAAGTTTGTGACATCGTCACTTATTGGAGCTGAATTGATCGGTTTTGGACAAGGAATATTCAACTTGTCAGATTTAGTCGCAAAACTGATCAATTTCTTTTCAAGTTCATCAATCTTGATCCTTGAACTCTTAGCTTCGTTTTCAAGCTTAGATATTCTTTCAAGATGAGACTTGATTGAATTTTCATTTTCATTTTTCAAATTTTCAAGAACAGTCTTTTCATTTTCCAAAATTTTTATCTGTTCTTGAAATTTTGATTCACTGGCTTTCAGGTTTTTGTTTTCAAGCTTGATCCAGAAATCCTCATCTTCTGACGATTTCTGTTTGTTTTCAAAAACCTTTATATTTTCTTTCAACTTCCTGTTTTCAAATGTCAAACTGTCCAAACCACCCAACAGTTTGTCATTTTCTGCCTTCAACTTCTCACAACTTTCTTGAATTAAAAGAATCTGTTTTTCATCAGCCTGCTTCTCTTCTCTCAACTTCTTGATTTCTAATGCCAAACTTTCCGCGTCTTTGACAAGTTTGTCATTATCCGTCTTGAAGTTGTCGCATTTTGAGCATGCTGATGCAGAACTTGAATACTCAGACTTTACAAATTCTTCATTCTTTGGAGTATCCTTTGTTTCCTTCTTGTATGTACCTGCACAAACAATTTTTACAAAATCAAGAGGTTTTAAATTTTCATCAATATAACATCCTCTTTTATAATCATATCTCATGTTATGTTTTGCACCATAACATATACAGATTCTCTTATCAATTTCAGTAATCACATCCAAATTGATTTTATCTAAATTTCCCAGATTCAGTTTTTCTAGATTCTCTTTTACTCTATTCATCAATATCTTCTTTTTATCGAGATTTTTATAATAACGTTTTTGAAGTTTATTGATGAAATCAGATGGATGTAATTTCGAGAATTTAGGTTTTTGTTTTAACTCCTTTAAAACATCATCCCATTCAGCAGGTAAAGCAGCCTCCAACTTCAATGTCTGCTCAGTATCTGTCAAATTTATATCAAATGATTTTAACTTCTCTATCATGTAATCGAATCTTTTTTCCATCTCTTTCAAACTCTCATTCTGTTGACAAGCAAAATTTTCAAATCGAAGAGTCCAAACATGTTTATCATCTTGATTGAAAATCCTCGTACGATATCTCCCAAAATCATTTATCTTTCCAACAAAATCATTTTCCTTTTCGTCAAATACCATCGTCATTTTTCGCACAAACAAATCCAACACGTGTTTATGTTCAAATGGTGGTACTGGACTTCAGTGTAAACCAGTGGGCTTGGGCCAAACTGTCCGATACAAATCAACAATTAAAAATAACCGGCACTTTAGATTGGGTCTTAAAATTGGCAGTCAAATGGGTTGGGTGGTTGAGTGTGCAAATCAAAAACACATGGATTGCACAAACAACAAAATTGATACTTTATCTGAAGTGGGCGGCAAGTATACTAGGCGTTGATTGGGCCTTTATCAAATAGTGTGGCGGTGCACTTGGGCCAATTAACAAACCGACAATCTGATTGAACCTCAAAACCCACTTGCCGACAACATTTAATTCATTCAACCTTTATTTGTCCAAAATTTTAGTGGGACGGTGATGTTGATTGTTTTTGATTCAATCAGTGGTTTAGAGCTTCACATGTAGTCAACAACAAACAACCTGCAATGTTCAGACAGTTCACGTGAAGAAGACGACCTAAGAGCGAACCACACTCTGACACATAAGTGAAACAGAAAGCACTTTGAGCGGTTCAGAAGTTGTCCTAAAAGCGGTTCACAACTTGACTTAAGAGCGGTTCCCAAACTGTCACAATAAGCGGTTCACAATGTTGTTTACGAGCGGACCAGACTTGTATCTTTGAGCGATCCAGATATTTCTTGGAGCGAACCAGAAAGTTATGACACAAAAGCGATTCAGACTATACCTTCGAGCGATCCACGATGTTCGTAAAAGCGAACCAGACCTGAAATGTGACGCAAATTCGAACAGAAAACTCGCAATAACTCCTAAACGGCTCGGAATTTCGAGCTGAAAATTGGTAGGGTTGTAGATCGGGTCTAAACGCACATCATATCCAAAAATCAGACGAAACGGACCGTATTTACCTGTTCAATTTAACGTTTTTCAGAAAAGAACGAGTAGAATAAGAAAAATCGACGAAATTGGATCTGAATCTGCTTTGAAACGGCTGAAATCAGTACGAAAACAACGTGTTTGATCAAGCAATCGAGCTCCTAGCTCTGATACCACTTGTAGGACCGGTTTTGACGCCGTTCGATTTGCGTAACGAACGTTTCACGTGCGGAATCCGTGAACGAACGTGACCGAACACACGATAACGTACTTCTAACGTGATTTCATTGATAGATTTGACAATCCGGTACAAGATCTCACGTTTACACTACTTTCTCTCTCTACTTTCTCTCTCTAGAAAGTCTTCTCCAAGTCTTCTCCAAAATCTCTATCAAGAACTTACTAAAACTATGACATAACACCCTATTTATATGGTCAAGGCTTTTAATGAAAGTTCACATTAATTACAAGTTTGCCACCTTGCCATTTCTAACTAAATATGACGTTATGCACTTGATTCCTTCCGGCTTTTCACTATGACTCGGATTGACGAAGGCGATAGACAAAATATGCATCAACATTTCAGCTCCCGACTTCCTCGGTTTCCGTGCCAGCCTTCCGCCTTTCCAGATTTCTGCTCGTTTTTACTCCTTTTGGCTGTAAAGACCTGGAAACACAAATAAATCAAAAGTATGTACATTCTAAACTAAACCGACACTATAACTAACTAACGAACGACTAAAACCGACGCGAATACCGATGTATTTTGCAATACATCAAGCTGCCTTAACATGTTTATGGCCACCATAATATACGATGGGACCGTAAATTACGGTGGAGCCTGCGATCAACTTTGTAACTGCTTCATTAAAGTCGGTTTATGGGTGTCTTTTGGGTTATTCTCATGATTGGACGTTTTTGGAACTTGCTAGGGGCGATTTTGGTGATCTTGCTTGGTTGTAAACATTATCTAAACATTTCGTTTGTGTTTTCGATCCGTATGAACATTGAACTTTGTGCTATGATGATTCACCAAGCTATGTGTGGCTAAACTCATGGTGATCATCCTGAATTGAAGGTTTGTCTAAGACTTTTGTGTTTGGATTCGTATTTCTAGAATAATAGACTTGCAATGTTTGTTTGTTTATTATGGTGTGTGGATGTTTGTTTGTAAATTGTTGATTGATGTTATACTCGTATTCTAAACCGTACGTTCTTGGTGTCGTTGACAATCGAGATATCACGGGAGGGATTAGGGTTGGATATTAGTCAATTGGTTATCGGGTAACAACCTCGCATTATCATAATCCGAGTACTTAGTTCCCTTTTATCACAACAAACAATTACACACGAATCATGTCTATGTGATTCTTTCTAGTGAATTTAAACACAATTGTCCAAAGCAAATTGGAAATTTAGGATGGTCGCTTGTCCCTAATCTATTTACAAACTACGGTCTTTGATTTGCAATTTAATTAGTTAATTTTAGTTATTAAAACCAAAACAATCAACTCTTGAATTTTAATTTCTGCATTTTAGGTAATTGTAGTTTAATTGCAAAGCTATACAATCGACATACTTTCCACATACTCCCTGAGTTCGATACCCTCTTACCACTATCTATAGTTGTTTTTGGGATTAAATTTGATTGTGACCACGACATCACGTCAAATTTTGGCGCCGTTGCCGGGGAGTAGTGCGCAACGTGTGTTAGTTTAATAGTTTTGTTTTGTTATTTTCGGGTTTACGCTGGTTGTGTTTAGTGTGCAGGTACTTCAGGTGTATGCATACTAGGGGCTCTCACAGGTCATCACCGCTATCGTTTGATCCGGAAATTGAAAGAACGCTAAGGCAAAACAGAGTTTTAGTACGAGAAAACAAGAACATTGGTTCACCCACTTCACCCATCAGACCGAGAAACATCATGGCTGATTCTCAAATTCCACCCACAACGGGTCAAACGATCTCATCCTTTATACCTACTTCCATCCAACAATCACCAAACACCACATTACCTAATACCACCGTTGAATTCACACCAACCAACGTCACTCAACCAATCACCACTCAAGCTGAACCCGCCATCACCTACAGCCCATCTACCACAATCCCACCATTATCCCACTTCTTTCCCCCAACTACGGGTCAATCATCATCCAATTTCACAATTGCACCAAATTCAACCATTGTGCATACTACTTCATCCTTTAGACCACAACAACAATCGGGTTTTCAGTATTCGACCATCCCAATTGGGCAAACTTCAGGAATTCAAGGAGATGGTTATGATGAAGGATTTGAAGATTTTGAGGGGTATGACGATGATGGTTACGCTTATGGAGGTTATGGTGATCAAGGAGAATTTGGATATGTTCAAAGTCAATCTCAAGGGATGGCAAGTGTTGGTGGAATGCCACAACAACAACTCATACGACAACACATTCGGCCAAGACCACAAGGACCACATGTTCAACAACCTATCCCATTACAACAAGTCCAGCCACAACATGTACAACCACAATTTCAAAGACCACCTCAACGCCCACCGATGCCGCAACAACAATTTCAACAACCAAATGTACCACAAGGGCATATTGTGACAACTCGAGTTTCCGACATTTCATTTTCACATCTATTGCGCATTGAATGGTTAGTTGTTAATTTGTTTCGACCAGTACACTTTTGGTAACATGTTAAACTGTATTGTGATTGATATGCGTTATACGGTATGTATTAAGTGTGTTGATAGATTTGTGATATGCATGTTAATTATATATGTGTTATATATATACTGTGTATTGATATATGAGTATGAGAGTTATGATATTCAATTCAAATGATCAAGTCTTAGCCGAAAACCCTTACTTGTGAAATACCCCACCCGAAAACACCCTAGTGGTGAAAACACATTAGTGTTTTCGTCCAAGAATGCCCAACGAAAACAAACTGGGCTTTTGGCCCAGTAGCGAACTATGATATTCTGTTATAACCCTTACCACTAGAGTTTAATCGAAAACCCTAGAACCTTACTCACTCGTGCGACGGCAACCACAAGACTTCATCCTCTCCGCTAATCAACCTTGTGATCTATCATCACGGTTAGTGGCACTAATGTTAGAACTATGAATGAAATTCGTGTTTGTATGCATGCGTTAGACTGTTTAGTGAATCTTATGAGTTGAATGAATTTGTATGTAAGGGATCGGTTATAATCTTGCTAGTGTCGATGATCTGGTTATGTGGTTGGTAGGATAGTAGAACTAAATGATTAGATCATGATTAAGAGTGGATTCTTGATGATAACAGATTGTTATAAATTCCGATTTCATGATGCATGAGTGTTGATAATAATTGTTTTGATGATTGAGTAGTTGATGCAGTGTGTCAAGTATGATGATTGATCACATGTACATCGAACCGTAGAAACTACTAGAAATCTGACTAGGGTTCTATGTTGTAATTGTTGCCGATGATGATGATTGATGATGATTTGTTTTGTTGTGTAACTGTTGTTGTTGATGAATTCTGGCCGATGAAAACCCCCCCACGAAATCCCTGTTCCCAACGAAAACACAAAAGTGTTTTCGGCCCAAGAGTGGTAATTGGCCCAGTGTTGTTTCCGCTTAAATTGGTTTTCGCCCCATTAGTGTTTTCGGCCCAACTGTAATTTCGGCCCACAAATGGTTTTCGGTAATAAGTGTATTCGGTCCATTAAGTGTTTTCGTCCAAGTCTGATTTCGGCCCAATGGTTTTCGCTGCATAAGTGATTTCGGCCCAAGCTTGGTTTTCGGCCCTTAGTGATTCCGATTGGAATTATGTAACTGTGAATCTTGTATGTCAAATTTGTTACTTGGTTAGCTCTGTTAATTGTAACTCGGTTAGTTAATAAGTCATGTTAAATTGATTAACATAGTTAAGTTAACCCCATTAACCAAGTTGTATGTGTTAACCCTGTTAAGTATGTAACACAGTTAAATGGGATAATTTTGTTAAGTATGTTAACTTAGTTATATATGTTGATCTTGTTAAACCTGATAACCTTGTTAAGTGTGATATTGTATAACCATAATAGACTTGACCAAGAACCCCGTCATGGGATGCTTAATGTATGTACATGAAATAAATGCTATTTGTTACATGACGATGAATACTTAAACACACTTGTGACGTAAATGACATGTGAAGTATTTCGAACACGAACTGATTGTATACATATGCGCGTACTATAGGTCGTGATTGATTAACTGTGAGCGTGTGTATTTCTTTAGCATACCGAGCAAACCAAGGTGAGTTCACACCCTTACTAAGGCATGGGATTCCCAGGGCACGGGAATGGAGATTGATTAGAATTGTTCTTGTACTGTTACTAGACTACCATACCACTGTCCTCGGTTGTGCAGGACACACATTTATGCTATTCACTGTCCTCGGTTGTGCAGGACACTTACTTACCCTCTACGTAGACCTATAATTATTACTATCCTCGGATGTGAAGGATACCTATAACTATTACTATCCTCGGATGTGAAGGATACCTATGCTCATTACTATCCTCGGATGTGAAGGATACTTATGCTTATTACTATCCTCGGTTGTGAAGGATATCTATGGTTACGAGTAGTCTAGTGGTTACACAACGTGGGAAGCCCCCACCAATAGAACGTACTAACGGCCCAGTAGAGCCACCTGTTACAAACGATTTACTATTACGCATTTACATTCTGTGAACTCGCTCAACTAGTTGTTGATCCTCTGTTACATGCCTTGCAGGTCGTTAGGTTTATGGAGCTTGCACACGGAGGAGCTGGTCGTTGTGGGGCTTGGATCTTGATTATCTTGTTAAATACTTTTGATAATTGATACTTAATTGCTATGGGTTTTACAATAATACGCTTCCGCTAAACGATGTTAACTTACTTATGTTTTGGAAACATCTTTCATATGGAATTGGTTTGGATTATATTGCATTTACTTTTACTTTATACAATGATCTGTATGATTGGTGGCTTGATCCTGGTCAGTCACGCTCCCAAGCGGTGATACTCCGCAGGTGGATTTTGGGGGTGTGACAGATTGGTATCAGAGCCATTGGTTATAGAGAACTTGGTTTTAATATGGGAAAACATTTTTATTAAAACCAGACTATAACCGGAACAGTGCTCTCAACGATCCACAACGACGCTTCGCTCCACGTGCAAGACTCGACATCTTAGGTAATAAGGTTTATGTTTATTACTTGCTTGCTAGAAATGCATAGAATTTTGCTCGTAGTATGCTTACATTACTTTGCTCACAACTTGTTATTGCTTGAGAACACATACGTGCTTACACTCTTCTGTCATCGCACTATTCGCGAACCTTTTCTCACTTATGTTGCCTTTGATGTGAAGATCAATGGCCGGACGAATCAACATGACTCAAGCCCAGCTAGAGGCTCTTGTTCAGGCTCAAGTTGCTGCGGCACTTGCAGCTGCTCAAGCAGGTAGTATACCCTGCAGATTAGACTCACACTAGGATCTTTAGATCCTACATAAATTCTCGTATTTAACTTTGCCCTATTCGTATACGATAGGTCAAAACGCGCAGCAGCCTGTGTGTACCTTCAAGAATTTCATGGATTGTCGTCCTAGCACGTTCAGTGGCACGGAGGGAGCAGTTGGACTCCTCCACTGGTTTGAAAAGCTCGAGTCGGTTTTCGAGATGTGTGAATGCCCTGAGGCTCGTAGGGTGAAGTACGCCACTGGCACACTTGAAGGGATTGCGCTCACTTGGTGGAACGCACAAGTGCAGATCCTAGGGTTGGCAGCTGCTAACGCCACCCCTTGGAATGACTTTAAGGAATTGATCAAGCGTGAATACTGCACTCGGGAAGACATCCACAAGCTGGAGGATGAGTTTTATCATTTGAAGATGACTGGGTCAGAAATCGAGGCTTACACTAAGAGGTCGAATGAGTTGGCTGTGCTATGTCCAACTATGGTGGACCCTCCCTACAAGCGTATCGAGTTGTATCTCAAAGGTTTGGTGCCAGAAATCCAGAGCCACGTAACATCGGCTAATCTCGACAACCTTCAGGCTATTCAGCGCCTCGCTCACCGCATCACATATCAGGCAGTAGACCAGAACAGACTGCCAAAGCGTATCAGTGCTACTGCTACCGCTACTGCTTCTACTACACTTGCTACTCCCAGTGAAAGTAAGAGAAAATGGGATGGGGATTCTAGCAAGGGGTCAGCTTCAGTGCAGTCGCAAGCTCAGCAACGAAAGACAGACAGTTATCAGAGTCCCGGTCAGCACTCCTCAGGCAGCCACAGACAGGGGGGATATCGAGGGAACCTCCCGAAGTGTAACACCTGCAACAAGCACCATAGTGGTCAGTGCAATAAGGGCCGCTGTCAAAGATGCCTCAAGATGGGTCACGAGGCCAAAGATTGTAGAAGCCCTCGACCTGCGAACCAGAATCAGCAGCAGCCTCCAGCACAGCAGAATCAGCAGCAAGGCAACAAAGGGTGTTTTCATTGCGGTGCAGAGGGTCACTTCAAACGGCACTGCCCTCAGCTGAACAGGAACCAGAACAACAACAACAACCATAACAACAACCAGGGCAACGGCAACAACAACAACAACAACGGTGGGAACAACAATGGAAATGATGCAAGGGGCCGTGTGTTTGTGTTGGGGCAGGGTGATGCCAGAAATGATCCCAACGTCGTTATGGGTAAGTTTCTTCTCGATGATATTTATGTTACTGCTTTGTTTGATTCGGGTGCGGATACAAGTTATATGTCTTTGAAAATGAGCAAATTGTTAAAACGTGCACCAACACCCTTAAGCACCAAACATGTCGTAGAGCTAGCAAACGGTAAAAGTGTAGAGGCCACTCAGATAGTTAAGGGTTGTAGCATTGTCTTAGCTGGTCAGACTTTCTCCATCGACCTTATTCCTATAGTTCTGGGTAGTTTCGACATCGTCATCGGCATGGATTGGTTATCCAAGCAGCAGGCGGAGATTCTGTGTAAGGAGAAGATCATTCGAATTCCTCGTTCAGGAAAGGAACCTCTCGAAGTTCAGGGTGACAAGAGTGGTGCTGTGGTTGGCATCATCTCTTTCCTAAAGGCTCAGAAATGTTTGCGAAAGGGTCATACTGCTATCTTGGCACTGGTTACTGATGCAGCTTCGAAGGAGAAAAGGATAGAGGATATTCCAGTTGTACGAGAATTTCCTCAGGTGTTTCCCGAAGATTTACCTGGCCTACCGCCTCAGCGTCAGGTCGAATTTCAAGTCGAGCTAGCTCCAGGAGCAGCACCTATAGCTCGTGCACCGTATCGTTTAGCTCCAACCGAACTGGAAGAACTGTCAAAACAACTACAAGAGCTCTTGGATAAAGGCTTCATTCGTCCAAGCTCTTCGCCGTGGGGAGCTCCAGTACTATTCGTAAAGAAGAAGGATGGTACTTTCAGAATGTGCATCGATTATCGTGAACTGAACAAGGTCACGGTGAAGAACCGCTATCCTCTTCCTCGTATTGACGACTTATTCGACCAGTTGCAAGGGTCGAGTTACTACTCCAAGATTGATTTAAGGTCAGGTTATCATCAGCTGAGAGTCCGGGATGAGGACGTCTCCAAGACAGCATTCAGAACTCGCTACGGCCATTACGAGTTTCTTGTCATGCCATTCGGGCTTACGAACGCGCCTGCAGTCTTCATGGATCTTATGAACAGGGTGTGTAAACCCTATCTTGACAAATTCGTCATTGTCTTCATCGACGACATTCTGATCTACTCCAAGAGTCAGGAGGAGCACGAGCAGCACTTACGTCTCATCTTGGAACTCCTTCGAAAGGAGCAACTGTACGCAAAGTTTTCAAAATGCGACTTCTGGCTTCGTGAAGTCCACTTCTTAGGCCATGTGGTGAACAAGGATGGGATTCATGTCGATCCATCCAAGGTAGATTCGATCAGGGATTGGCCAGCACCGCGTACACCAACAGAAATACGCCAATTTCTGGGTTTGGCGGGATACTACAGGCGGTTTATCAAAGACTTCTCCAAGATCGCGCAACCGCTTACTATGCTAACACAGAAAGGTGTCGTTTACAGATGGGGTAATACGCAGGAAACTGCTTTCCAATACTTAAAGGAGAGACTATGCAGCGCACCTATCCTCTCTCTGCCTGAGGGCACGGATGACTTCGTGGTTTACTGTGACGCATCGATACAGGGGCTTGGTTGTGTATTGATGCAGCGGGATAAAGTTATTGCCTATGCCTCTCGTCAACTCAAGGTTCATGAACGGAACTATACGACGCACGATTTAGAGCTGGGAGCTGTTGTTTTTGCTCTTAAGATATGGCGACACTACCTGTACGGTACCAAGTGCACAATTTACACCGATCACAGGAGTCTCGAGCATATCTTCAAGCAGAAGGAATTAAATATGCGTCAACGACGATGGGTCGAACTGCTTAATGACTACGAATGCGCTATCAAGTATCACCCAGGCAAGGCCAATGTTGTGGCTGACGCCCTCAGTCGGAAAGACACCCTACCTAAGCGCGTGCGAGCGCTACAGCTTACTATTCAGTCTAGTCTTCCTTCTCAGATACGAGCTGCACAGATGGAAGCTCTGAAACCCGAAAACGTCACAGCTGAAGCCTTACGCGGTTCAAGGCAACAAATGGAACAAAAGGAAGACGGCGCCTACTATGTAACGGGGCGTATTTGGGTCCCACTTTATGGCGGTCTACGAGAGCTTGTGATGGACGAAGCGCATAAGTCTCGCTACTCGGTACATCCAGGTGCGGATAAAATGTACCACGATATCAAAACAACATACTGGTGGCCGAGTATGAAAGCCCACATCGCCACCTACGTTGGCAAGTGCTTAACCTGTGCGAGAGTCAAGGTTGAATATCAGAAACCCGCAGGTCTACTGCAACAACCCAAGATACCACAGTGGAAATGGGAAGAAATTTCCATGGATTTCGTTACGGGCTTACCTAGATCCCAGCGTGGGAATGACACTATCTGGGTGATCATTGATCGACTCACAAAGTCTGCTCACTTCTTGGCTATCAAGGAAACGGATAAGTTTTCTACCTTAGCAGACATTTACTTGAAGGAAGTTGTTTCAAGGCACGGGGTGCCCATCTCTATCATTTCGGATCGCGATGCACGATTTACGTCAGAGCTATGGCAAGCGATGCACAAATCCTTCGGCTCACGATTAGACATGAGCACCGCATATCATCCTCAGACGGATGGACAGTCTGAACGAACTATCCAAACTCTAGAAGACATGCTTCGAGCGTGTGTCATCGATTTCGGCAACGGCTGGGAAAAGCACCTCCCTTTAGTGGAGTTTTCATACAATAACAGTTACCACACCAGCATTCAAGCCGCTCCATTCGAGGCATTGTACGGACGTAAATGCCGGTCACCTCTCTGTTGGGCAGAGGTGGGGGATAGTCAAATTACGGGTCCAGAGATTGTAGTGGACGCCACAGAAAAGATTGCGCAAATACGACAACGCATGGCGGCAGCACGCGACCGTCAGAAAGCCTACGCGGATAAGCGTAAGAGACCATTGGAATTTCAGGTCGGGGACCGGGTTTTACTTAAAGTCTCACCCTGGAAGGGTGTGGTTCGATTTGGTAAACGAGGCAAACTCAATCCACGGTATGTTGGACCGTTCGAGATCGTTGAGAAAATTGGCAAAGTAGCCTACAGATTAAACCTACCAGCTGAACTCGGTGCAGTTCCCAATGTATTTCACGTGTCGAATCTGAAGAAATGCCTATCAGATGAGACCCTCATAGTTCCTTTTAAGGAACTCACTATCGATGAGCGGTTGCAGTTCGTCGAGGAACCAGTTGAAATCACGGACCGGGATGTTAAGGTCCTCAAACACAAGAGAATCCCTCTTGTTCGAGTTCGTTGGAACTCTCGACGTGGCCCAGAGTACACCTGGGAACGCGAAGATCAAATGAAAGAAAAGTACCCCCAATTGTTCGAAACCAATGCATCCACTACTGAGACTGAAGCTACCACTGCGGAATTTCGGGACGAAATTCCAAATCAACGGGGGGATGATGTGACACCCCAGGAAAACCAGTGAACAATACAGCTTACCTAGCTTCCTCAGTAAACGCATGCCAAATTTCGGGACGAAATTTCTTCTAAGTTGGGGATAATGTGACAACTCGAGTTTCCGACATTTCATTTTCACATCTATTGCGCATTGAATGGTTAGTTGTTAATTT
The DNA here is from genome assembly GCF_002127325.2 of Helianthus annuus. Taxonomy (NCBI): domain Eukaryota; kingdom Viridiplantae; phylum Streptophyta; class Magnoliopsida; order Asterales; family Asteraceae; genus Helianthus; species Helianthus annuus. The sequence continues at coordinate 172,352,181 of NC_035449.2, read as the reverse complement.
GTTTCGACCAGTACACTTTTGGTAACATGTTAAACTGTATTGTGATTGATATGCGTTATACGGTATGTATTAAGTGTGTTGATAGATTTGTGATATGCATGTTAATTATATATGTGTTATATATATACTGTGTATTGATATATGAGTATGAGAGTTATGATATTCAATTCAAATGATCAAGTCTTAGCCGAAAACCCTTACTTGTGAAATATCCCACCCGAAAACACCCTAGTGGTGAAAACACATTAGTGTTTTCGTCCAAGAATGCCCAACGAAAACAAACTGGGCTTTTGGCCCAGTAGCGAACTATGATATTCTGTTATAACCCTTACCACTAGAGTTTAATCGAAAACCCTAGAACCTTACTCACTCGTGCGACGGCAACCACAAGACTTCATCCTCTCCGCTAATCAACCTTGTGATCTATCATCATAGTGGCACTAATGTTAGAACTATGAATGAAATTCGTGTTTGTATGCATGCGTTAGACTGTTTAGTGAATCTTATGAGTTGAATGAATTTGTATGTAAGGGATCGGTTATAATCTTGCTAGTGTCGATGATCTGGTTATGTGGTTGGTAGGATAGTAGAACTAAATGATTAGATCATGATTAAGAGTGGATTCTTGATGATAACAGATTGTTATAAATTCCGATTTCATGATGCATGAGTGTTGATAATAATTGTTTTGATGATTGAGTAGTTGATGCAGTGTGTCAAGTATGATGATTGATCACGTGTACATCGAACCGTAGACACTACTAGAAATCTGACTAGGGTTCTATGTTGTAACTGTTGCCGATGATGATGATTGATGATGATTTGTTTTGTTGTGTAACTGTTGTTGTTGATGAATTCTGGCCGATGAAAACCCCCCCACGAAATCCCTGTTCCCAACGAAAACACAAAAGTGTTTTCGGCCCAAGAGTGGTAATTGGCCCAGTGTTGTTTCCGCTTAAATTGGTTTTCGCCCCATTAGTGTTTTCGGCCCAACTGTAATTTCGGCCCACAAATGGTTTTCGGTAATAAGTGTATTCGGTCCATTAAGTGTTTTCGTCCAAGTCTGATTTCGGCCCAATGGTTTTCGCTGCATAAGTGATTTCGGCCCAAGCTTGGTTTTCGGCCCTTAGTGATTCCGATTGGAATTATGTAACTGTGAATCTTGTATGTCAAATTTGTTACTTGGTTAGCTCTGTTAATTGTAACTCGGTTAGTTAATAAGTCATGTTAAATTGATTAACATAGTTAAGTTCACCCCATTAACCAAGTTGTATGTGTTAACCCTGTTAAGTATGTAACACAGTTAAATGGGATAATTTTGTTAAGTATGTTAACTTAGTTATATATGTTGATCTTGTTAAACCTGATAACCTTGTTAAGTGTGATATTGTATAACCATAATAGACTTGACCAAGAACCCCGTCATGGGATGCTTAATGTATGTACATGAAATAAATGCTATTTGTTACATGACGATGAATACTTAAACACACTTGTGACGTAAATGACATGTGAAGTATTTCGAACACGAACTGATTGTATACATATGCGCGTACTATAGGTCGTGATTGATTAACTGTGAGCGTGTGTATTTCTTTAGCATACCGAGCAAACCAAGGTGAGTTCACACCCTTACTAAGGCATGGGATTCCCAGGGCACGGGAATGGAGATTGATTAGAATTGTTCTTGTACTGTTACTAGACTACCATACCACTGTCCTCGGTTGTGCAGGACACACATTTATGCTATTCACTGTCCTCGGTTGTGCAGGACACTTACTTACCCTCTACGTAGACCTATAATTATTACTATCCTCGGATGTGAAGGATACCTATAACTATTACTATCCTCGGATGTGAAGGATACCTATGCTCATTACTATCCTCGGATGTGAAGGATACTTATGCTTATTACTATCCTCGGTTGTGAAGGATATCTATGGTTACGAGTAGTCTAGTGGTTACACAACGTGGGAAGCCCCCACCAATAGAACGTACTAACGGCCCAGTAGAGCCACCTGTTACAAACGATTTACTATTACGCATTTACTTTCTGTGAACTCGCTCAACTAGTTGTTGATCCTCTGTTACATGCCTTGCAGGTCGTTAGGTTTATGGAGCTTGCACACGGAGGAGCTGGTCGTTGTGGGGCTTGGATCTTGATTATCTTGTTAAATACTTTTGATAATTGATACTTAATTGCTATGGGTTTTACAATAATACGCTTCCGCTAAACGATGTTAACTTACTTATGTTTTGGAAACATCTTTCATATGGAATTGGTTTGGATTATATTGCATTTACTTTTACTTTATACAATGATCTGTATGATTGGTGGCTTGATCCTGGTCAGTCACGCTCCCAAGCGGTGATACTCCGCAGGTGGATTTTGGGGGTGTGACACATATACCAAGGCCAATGGGTCCTATTCGCCAAAGGGGTAGGTTTGGTGTAACAAGGAGGCATCTTAGAGAAAATTTGAGGGGCATCGAAGCACATTTTTGGCCGGTAATCACTCAAAACCCTTCACCGGTAGTCATTCCTCATAATGATCAAGGGCAAACATTTGAAGTAAGGACCAACTCTTTGCAAAGTTTACCAAAGTACAAGGGGTTGGCAACGGAGGAGCCTTACTTTCATTTAGAGGCTTATGACTCGATTTGCAACACTCTTGGGAGTCAAGGGTTTTCAGCCGACGATATTAAATTGGTTTTGTTCCAATTTTCTTTGCAAGAGAAGGCGAAAAAATGGTTCTACACTGTGACAACTCGAGTTTCCGACTTTCACTTTCGCATTTAATGCACGTTGACTTTAATTGTTAGTTGTTTGACTTGTAACTGTACGTTGGAATATAAGTAAGATGAATGTTAAATCTCTATGTGATGAATTTGTGTGAAGTACTGGATTGCATAAACATGTAAACTGTCTAAGACTTGAACAACCCAGCAAAACACAAGTGTGTTTCGCCAAACACTCTTCGACGAAACAAGAGTGTGATTCGTCACCCACAGCTCGACGAAACAGGATTTGTTTCGCCGGCCCAACCAGTTTCGCCAAAGCCCAGTTCGGGCCCAGTACGGTAAAACGCATATGTTAACACGCACAGACTTATGTTTCATACGTTTGGCAAAAATAAGAAACCCTAGAGCTCTTGGTTTTCTCTGTGACGGCGATCTTGCATACCTGAAGTCCCGAACCGACCTAGTTACTTCCCTGTTCATTTCGGTTAGTGATTATTTATATGTGATTGCTTTTCTATATTATCAAGTACTGTTCTTGTTTGAAATCATGAAGGATCATGCTAGATTATGACTGTGTTCATGTATTGGTTGATGGTTTTGACTAGGCTATGATCGTTAGTGTCGGTTTGATGTTTGCAAAACTTATTGATGTATACGGACCGAATACACGTTACATGTTATGAATCTACTTACGTAGTTGTACCTTGCTGATTATGTGTTAAATTGATGGTGATGTGCGGTATTGATCGATTTCTTTATGTTGATGATTCCGTATGATGATGATTTCTGTATGATTACTGTGTGGTGATGATGAATGATCGATAATGTTCATGACGGCTGATTAGGGTTTCCTGTGATTTCTGCGTAACTGAATTAATGACGTAACGTGTGACTTGACGAATCTGATATTTGAAGAAATGGGATTCTTGACGAAACAGAAGGGGGTGTTTCGCCAAGAGTAACTGACGAAACAGAAGGGATGTTTCGCCAAGGGCGGTCGACGAGATAGAACCTTGTTTCGCCAAAGGGTAATTGACGAAACAGAATATATTTCGCCAATATGTGTTTTGCCGATTTGGATAATTTGCACAGTAACCTGATTTAACTCTGTTAGAAGTTAACTGGATAGATTAACTGCTGTTAAGTGATATGCATGACTTGTATGATGTTGAATACATGTGTAGTACTTCTGTGATTATACCCATACGTGAACTATATGAACATAAACTGATTATTGTATACGTGCATACTTTAGGACGTGATTGATTTACTTTGAGCACATACTTAGCATACCGAGCAAGCCAAGGTGAGTTCACACAGCCAAGGCATGGGTTCCCAGGGTGGGAATGGGTTGGATTATTTACTTGTACTTACCTAGCTTATGGAACCTAGCAATATGATCCTCGGGTGAGGAAGGGTTAAGGATGAGATACAACTAGACTAGTGATACCTAATTGAACTGATCATCGCACACATGCCGGGGTAGGCCGCGATAATATGACTAATCTTCGCACACATGCCCGGGGTAGGCCGCGAACTATACACTAACTATCGCACACATGCCGGGTGGCCGCGATACGAATATACCTAGTCTAGCATACTTGGGAAAACCTCCCTTAGTCATCGCACACATGCCTAGAGGGCCGCGATACGAATTAACACGATATATGGCTTAACGAACGAACACAAGGCTTACTTTACTATTACTATTACTGAACTGTTTACTGTGAACTCGCTCAACTAGTTGTGGAGTCTCTACTGCATGCCTTGCAGGACCTTAGGTACATACGGAGCTTGCACAAGGAGGAGCAGGTCGTTGTGGGACATGGATCATGGATGCCATGTTAAAACATTTAAACATTTGAACTTATGTTATACTTTGGGTTTTCATACTTATGCTTCCGCTACACTTTGAAACTATAATTATGTTTTGAACACCTATCGTATTGAATGATTGGTTTGCATTTACTTTCACTTGATATTAATTACATGTTCAATATGATTGGTGGCTTGATCCTGGTCATGTCACACCTCCAACCGGTGGTACTCCGCGTGTGGATTTTGGGGGTGTGACATACACTTTACCTTCGGCATCCATACACACATGGGGGGAGATGCAACAAACTTTCTTGGATGAGTTTTACACCGCCCAAAAGACCAACGATGCACGAAAGGGGTTGAGAAGTTTCCAACAACAACATGGTGAAATGTTCCATGAGGCCTTTAAAAGATTTAATATGATGATAAAGAATTGCCCTCACCATGGGATTGAATTGTGGGAGTTGATGAATGCCTTCCATGAAGGGTTGAGTGCCGAAGATGCACGTGACTTGATGTCTATTACCGGTGGGACTTTTGGAACAAATTATGAGAACGATGATTGGGAGTTCTTGGAAAGCATGGCAACTACATCAAAGAGGAAAGCTCAAGCCTCAAGAAGAGCCCGACCGGCCATTGCCCGACCTCAAGTGCATGCCATAGATGATGGTAATGTTCAAACTACTAACCAAATTTATGATGTTTGTCCTTTGTGTAATGAAATAGGTCATGCGGCTGAAAATTGCAAAGGGATGTTGGAAGGGCAATACGAAGAAGTCCATGTGGTTCAAGGTTAAGGAGGAGGTGGTAGGAATTACAACAACATGAACTCTAATACCTACCACCCCGGGTTGAGGAACCACCCGAATTTCCGGTATGGGAACCCTTCAAATCAAGCAAACCCGAATTTTCAAGGTAGCCAAGGTAACTTTGGTTCACGCCAATCTTACAATAACCAAGGTGGATACCGAGGCGGAAAAAACCAAGGCTATCAAAAACAATACAAAACGGGTCAAGAACAAGGGGGGTCTTCGGGTGGAAACGAGATGATGGAGATGCTTAAGAGCATGCAAATGGAGATGCAAAAACGGAACCAACTAGATGAAGTTCGAATGCAAAAGGATGAGGTTCGTGATAAAAGCATCCAATCACTAACAACCCAAATGGGTCAATTGGCAACCGACGTGGCGGAATTGAAAAAAAAGCAAGGGTCAACTTCCAAGCGACACCAAGGTAAACCCTTCGCATGGTTCGTCACGAGGTAATGTTAATATTAATCATGTTAGTGTTTTAAGAAGTGGAAAAGAATTTAAAGCCAATTTGTCACACGAATTGGTTGAGGGGGTAGTCGAGGATATCACGGGTAATGAAAGTGATGATGAAGTTTCACCGGTTAAACCAAAAGAAATAATTGTTAAAAAACCGGATTTGGGTGAAAACGAAAAGAGCGAAAAAGTTGAGGGTGAACTGAGTCAAGTCCCGTTTCCATCGGCCTTACTTGACCCGGGAAAGAAAAATTTTATTGTGTCGAGAGGTCCTAAAAAAGAAGAGATGTGGGACATGTTTAAACAAGTGAAAATAAATCTCCCACTCCTCGATGCAATAAAACAAGTCCCCGCCTATGCAAAATTTTTAAAAGAATTATGTACACAAAAAAGGCAAAACAAGAATAAAGTGCCTAAGCGGGTGGATTTAACTGGGCAAGTGAGTGCGGTTTTAAATGGGGAGCTTCCTCCTAAGCTCCAAGATCCGGGCATGCCATTGATTAATATACAAGTTGGAAATTTTCAAACTATTATCGATTGTATTATCGATTGTAGATTTGGTACAGTTGACATGGATTTTGGAAATAGAAAAATGCGTTTGAATGTTTTTACTAACAATTCTAATGCTAATGGTGTTGATGAGTGTTTTATGGCAGATATAGTTGACGGATGCAACCAGCATGAGTATGAGGAGGATGGTTTGGATATTTGCCTGTGTGATTTTTCTGAACAGGCACATGCTTATGCACTCCGGGTTGAAGAGGAAAAGCAAGATGCGATGGCGTTGAAAGAAGGTAGACCGCCATGGACCCACCAGTTCGAAGGTCTACCGGTGGAGATCGATTCGGGTACGAAACCATCATTAGAGGAACCGCCAAAGTTGGAGCTCAAAGACTTGCCTAACCACTTGAAGTATGTGTTTTTAGGGGATAATGACACTTTACCGGTCATTATTGCCTCTAATTTGGAGTTGGCACAAGAGCAAGCGTTGATGAAGGTTTTGAAAGAGAACAAGGGAGCCATCGGATGGACGATTGCCGATCTCAAAAGAATTAGTCCATCCATTGTCATGCATAAGATCATTACAACTGAAGATGCAAAGCCAACACGAGAGGCTCAAAGGCGATTGAATCCGAACCTACGGGAGGTAGTTAAAAAAGAGGTAATTAAGTGGTTGGATGCGGGAATTATTTATCCAATTTCGGATAGTGCTTGGGTGAGTCCCACCCAAGTTGTGCCTAAGAAGGCCGGCATTCAAGTAGTCAAGGATGAAAGTGGTGAACAAATTGCTACCCGACCGGTTACCGGATGGCGTGTGTGTGTTGACTACCGAAAATTGAATGCCGCCACTTCTAAGGATCATTTCCCGCTACCATTCATTGATCAAATTATTGAAAAACTATCGGGTCAAAAATACTATTGTTTTTTAGATGGGTATTCGGGTTACAATCAAATCGCCATACACCCGGATGAGCAACACAAGACCACCTTCACATGTCCATATGGCACCTTTGCCTTTAGGCGAATGCCATTTGGCTTGTGCAATGCTCCGGCAACTTTCCAACGATGTATGATGAGTATTTTCTCGGACATGGTTGGAGAGTCGCTCGAAGTATTTATGGATGACTTCTCCATTTTTGGCACTAGTTTTGATGCTTGTCTCAATGAATTACAAAAAGTATTAAAAAGATGTGTTGAGAAAAACTTAGTGTTAAGTTGGGAGAAAAGTCATTTCATGGTGCAAGAGGGCATTGTGTTGGGTCATGTAATTTCTGAAAGGGGGATGGAGGTTGATAAGGCAAAAATACGGGTAATATCATCTTTGCCACCTCCGAAAAATGTTAAGGGTGTAAGGTCGTTCTTGGGACACGCGGGTTTTTATAGACGTTTCATTAAGGGTTTTAGTGTTATCACCAAACCCTTATGCAACTTGTTATTAAAAGATGTCCCATTTGATATTACTAACGAATGTATACAAGCTTTCACTATTTTGAAAGAACACTTGGTCAAGGATCCTATTTTGCAACCACCAGATTGGTCAAAGCCGTTCGAGATAATGTGTGATGCGAGCGACACCACTATTGGTGGAGTTTTGGGTCAACGGGTTGATAAGAAACCGGTGGTTATTTAATATGCGAGCAAAACTTTATCCGAAGCGCAACTTAATTATACCACAACCGAGAAGGAGTTACTAGCGGTGGTGTACGCTTTGGATAAGTTTCGCTCATATATTTGGGGGAGTAAAGTGGTGGTTTATTCGGATCATAGTGTGGTCCGGCACTTGATGGAGAAAAAGGACGCGAAGCCTCATTTGATTCGGTGGGTATTATTGCTACAAGAGTTTGATTTAGAGATCCGAGATAAAAAGGGAAGTGAAAATGTAGTAGCGGATCACTTGTCTCGGATTCCAGTGGAAGGGACCGATGATGTGAGTGAAATTAATGAAAGTTTTCCCGACGAGCAACTTTTAGCCGTTTCCACTTTCGTTGCACCGTGGTATGCTCATTATGTCAACTATTTAGCCACGGGTGCCATTCCAAGTCATTGGACCAAAAAGCGTCGACAACAATTTATGGTTCAAGTGAAGCAATACATTTGGGATGAACCGGATCTCTTCAAAATTGGACTTGATCAAGTTATACGAAGGTGTGTGACCGAAACAGAAGTGTTGGAAATTTTGACCCATGCCCATTCGTCTGCATGTGGGGGTCATTTTAGTGGGCACAAAACAGGCTATCGGGTTCTTTAATGTGGGTTTTATTGGCCCACCATTTTCAAGGATGCATGTGAATTCGCTAGAAATTGTATAAATTGTAAAAAAATGGGAAGTATATCGAAGAGGGATGAGATGTCGCTACAACCAATATTGGTTGTTGAGATATTTGATGTATGGGGTATAGATTTTATGGGTCCCTTCCCGAATTCGAATGGTTTCCTATACATTTTGGTAGCAGTGGATTACGTCTCGAAGCGGATTGAAGCTATTACAACACGAACAAACGACCATTGCTTGTTTGTAAATTTGTTCAATCCAACATCTTTTCTCGCTTTGGAATCCCGTGGGTTATTATAAGTGATGGTGGTTCGCATTTCAAGAACTTCAACTTTGGGAAACTATTGAAGAGGTATAGCGTGAATCACCGAATTGCCACACCTTACCATCCGCAAACAAGTGGACAAGTCGAAGTGTCCACCCGTAAAATCAAAGAGATCCTCATGAAGACGGTGAGAACGGATATGAAGGATTGGTCGAGTAATTTAGACGATGCATTGTTGGCATACCGAACGGCCTACAAGACTCCTATTGGCACAACGCCTTACCGGATGGTGTATGGTAAGGGTTGTCACTTGCCAATGGAGTTAGCGCATAGAGCACATTGGGCAATTAAGACGGTTAACACGGATTATGACGAGGCGGGGAAGTTGAGGAAGTTGCAATTAAGCGAAATAGAAGAGATTCGGGATGAGGCGTACGAATGTGCATCGGCCTATAAAGATAAACTCAAGAAGGTGCATGATGCGAAATTGAGAAAGAAAACATTTGAAGTGGGGCAAAAAGTTTGGTTGTATAACTCAAGATTGAAGATGTTCGCAGGCAAGCTCAAAAGCAAATGGATTGGTCCGTATGTCATTCGGAGAGTTGGGAGATTTGGTGATGTAGACATTCAAGACGAGCAAACATTGAAACAACAAACAGTGAACGGTCACCGCTTGAAGCCATACTTGGAGGGGAACGACATCAATGTAGGTCCCTCGGAGGTTGAGGTTTAACCTATTCCTTGTTATGTTTAACTCACTAGCAAGTGCGGAATCCAAGCTAGCAAGCAAACCGGAGTTTATATGAAAGCAAAGTGAACAAGAGAAAGAGTAGACAAGCAAGTATCAAAGTTTTCTCTTGTATTTCAGTGGACACGGTTACAGACCTTGACCAAACTGAAAATACACTCTTACAAGACTTGGGTTCACACACACAAAAGCTCTCAAACAATGAACACTACTTGGACAGAACTAATGAGGAGTGAAACCCTCATGGGATATATATACCCAATACAGATACCCATGCACGAAGGATAGGAATCCTGGTCGAAGGATCATCTATCGACCAGAAAAGCTATCGAAGGATCTCGAAGGATCTAGACATACCTCGAAGGATGGTATATCCTTCGAGGTCCATAAAGATCCTCCGAAACATCATCTTTCGAGGTCATCGAAGGATACTTTACATCCTTCGATGACATCCTTCGAGACATTGTATCTTTCAAACCCTAAGTGTTGAAGTTTGGCCAAGTCAAACCAGGAGGATGGTTGACTTGGTCAAACATATATTACAACACATAAACAACAAATAAAAGACGTAAACACAACCGACAAAAGACATCGTTTTATACATTACAAAATATAGACAAAGTACAGACACAAAGTGCACCAACAATCAACAACTTGGAGCTTGACAAAGCGGGCTACATCTTGCGCCCGGTCGATGAGGAACAACCATGAGAGGCCCAGGTTTGGTAGTGTACATAGTAGTGTTTTTTTTTGTTTTGTATAGTTTGCACAATTGCCGTATTTCCTCGAAATTCGTGTTTGAAACAAGTGTGGGGACGTTCGGGTCACGAATTACTCTAACATTGTGTTGAGGACAACACAGGACTTTTGAGGGGGTAGGGTGATTTTTACAAGTTTTTGAAAAAATTAAAAAACATAAAAAAATCGACAAAACTAAATAAAATATAAAAAATTCACTCAAAAATTCAATTTTTGAAGAACCTCAATTGCCCAGTTCGTACCCTAAATTACGGGACCGTAATTTACGGTGGATGTTGAAATCTTTTGTGTTTTACGGCATTTCACTACTGGTTTACGGTGGAGTTTTAAAATCCAGGTCTCACCGTAAATCAAATTACGGTCCGTCGTTTGGGGTTCCGGATGTACATAAAAAAAATATAATAAAAACACAAATCATATCACGTGAGTTATACCCTAACCACACAATTTTTCTTCATCTATGACCATCACCATCTCTTTCAAACCCACAACTCCATAGCACCTTCAAACCTTCAAACCTCCATAACTTCATCAAATCTTGTCCAAAGTTAGTGAAATCGGAGTCTATCTTGACTAATTTTTCACGTAGTTTCTGATTTTGCTAAAAGATTTACAAGAAAATGCAGTTTTTGGGTCCGAATCCCAAACCCTAGTCCGAAAATTTTTGGGGGTTTTTGGAGTTTTTGTTTCACAAGCACTCTAGCATCTTCAAAACAAGGTATGGAAGTTTAATTTGGGTATTTTGATGATGCATTGTGAAGATTGAGGTCATTGTTGATGTTTGTTCATACCCACTTGCTTGTTCATAGTGTTATTTGTTACTTGTTCTTGGACATGATTATGGTTGTAGATGTAGGATGTTTAGAAAAGTAGTGAACTTTTGGGGATTTCTACATTGTAGAGACACCATGCCCAAATTTATGAAAAACTTATACATTGTAGTTCACTAACATCTACAACCATAGTAACAAGCAAGTGTGGGGATGTTTTGGAGAAAGGAGCCTAATTTTTTTTGTTTGCTTGTGTTGTTCGTTCTCATGTGTGTAGGAAAATGGTTAAGACAAAAGAAAAAGCGGGATCTAGTTCGTCATCATCGAAAGGGAAAGGCAAACAAGTGGAACAGCAACCGCGAAAAAGGCAATATGTGGGTCGGATAAGTGAAAGCGAGAGTGGGAGTGAAGAAGAAATGGAGTTGGATCCACATGATAAGCCGGTATGGGACTCGGATCCTCTGGATGATCAACCCGAGGAGTGGCAGCCAACATTATATCATGATAGAATGAATAAGCTCAAGAACAAGGCAGCGGCCTTCATTTGTGAACGAGAGGTCGGGAAGTGGAGTTCCAACAATTTGGGGTGTTTGATAAATTTCGAGCGTTAGGATGGGAATCGGCGCTTAAATGTTTTGATAAAGACAAAACTAACTTGTTTATGACCGAGATACAAGAATGGATGGCGACCCTAAAATGTCACAATTTTAACAAGCCATCACAGATGAAGTTAATTGGTGAGGTGCATGGGGTACCGGTGGAGATATCATTTGACACATTCAAGAAGCTCGGGAAGTATGACAGTCTCCCAACTCGTGATTACATGGTTCCCACTCTCGATGACCTCCTGCTTAAACCGGAGAAACATGTTCGATGGAATGATATGTTGGCAGCAATATTTTTACCCAGTACATACAGTGGTATTTTATACCGGAAAAATTTGAAAATTGAAGCAAAGCTGCTGCTAGCTATTTGTTTATTGAATGTGATACCGCGAAGAGGAGATAAGGAACAGGTGAGATACCCGGAGGTACCTGTCCTCTATTCGCTAATGCATGGGTCTCCCCGTTTTCCGATACGCTACCTCATCATGCACCACCTGTGGATCAGCCGAAACAAATATGGAAGGGACATTGTCCCATATTGTAGGATCATCACGGGGTTGATGAAACAGCAGAAAGCTCTTACTTCGGAGGATCAAGGGGTAACGAAGAGGCACCAACCGTTTACGTTAGACAAAATGGGAAGCGGTTGGACATATACTCAATCGGAGCGGTAACACAAGTTAAAATCCAAGGGTCAAAGATGGAGAGCTCTTAAGGCGAATGCGAGAGATTTGTTAACGGGTGAAGAGGATGAACCCGAGAGTGAAGCGGAAATCCCAAGTGGGGATGAAGATTATGAGGAGCAACCGCAAGGCGGAGTGAATTTAAATGTGGGTCAAGGGGGTCATGGTGGAGGTTACGGTGCTATGTTTTACGATTATGCGCAACAGTCTTATGAGTCGGGTTGGGCTTATAACGGCACAATGCAAGAAGTGATTGAAAATCAACGTCCTCCGGCATCTATTTTTGATACATGGTCAGGGTCGGAGAGGACGTTGTATGATCAAAACACGAGGAATAGTGCAAGTATAGAGCGGTAGTTAAAACATAGCTTCGATCGCCAAGAGTCATGGAACCGCACCTTTGCGTATTCCCGAGAGGTGGAAACGAATAATAGGTACTACGACGATCAAGCGAGGAGGATGCATGCAGATTAGCATGCCGGAAGGCCAGTTGTTGAGGATCCACAACATGTGGATTATGCCTTGTTACCGCCTTATGATGGTAGTGTCTCATATCCGACTCCACCACTTCACCACTCACAATGGATTGACCCGAGGCAGCAAGAGGGAGCCCAACAACAAGGAGGGAGTAGCAGCGGCGCGTTTGGATTTGGAGAATGGAATGACATGATGTCTTCCATTTTTGGACCTCCAGGACCGCGCTACTATTAGTCAGGTGGTGTTCTCTCTTTTGTATAATTTGTGCATATTTGTAGTTTTATTTTGATTATGGTTGGGCGGCTGGGTGGTGTATGATTATTTTGTTGAGTTTGGGATGGTGCTCGTTGGTGGTGTCATGTGTGTTTAAAAACAAAAGAAAAAAAAATTAGAAAATAAAAAATCCAAAAAGAAATTTGTGGTTTGAGTGAAGAAGCTTTTGTTGATGTTGAATGAATTTAGTGATCAAGCCTCCTAAAGCCATACATTGGGGTCAATGTATCCCAAGTGTAGGGATGTGGGGAATTTTTGAAGATTTTGAAAAATTGTGAGCCAAGCGAAGCAAAACAATGTGAAAACTTGAACGCGCTAAATTAACCCCAAATGGTGCACCGGCAACCCTTGATACCCTTTTTCATTCTTGGTAAGAATTGTAGCCACACTTGTATATAAATAATGCTTATCTTTGATGAGAGTGGCTACGGGTGGGGGTGCATTAGAACTTGTGCTTGAATGCGATTTGAGTCCTTAGTTAGACATGAATGTAGAAAGGATAAGGGCATTTAGGTAGCCTCGTCGTTGGTGTGAGCGAGTGTGGGATTTGGGGGGTTGGACCTCATAAGTTATATATATGAGCATGGTTGCGAGAGGGCGGGGGTTTGGACATTTAGTTGCCCAATTTTGTGCCTAAAAGCCTATCATTTGCTACCCCTAGCTACTTACCTAAAAATTTGCCCAATTTGATCCGGTCTTTTAGTATTAGTAGTAGTTGTAGTAATGTGATGTATATATGTGATGCTTTATTGCATGGTTATTGCTAAAAAAAGAAAAAAAAGAAAAAAAACAACAGAAAAATCAGAAAAGAAAAAAAATGAAAAATGAAAAGAAAGGATGTTAGTTGTCTTGTATTTAGTAGTTAGTTTGGTAGTTATTTTGTTTATTTGTGTAACAAAAAGACCGGGCCAAATTTTCGCTACTTCATATATATCCCATTTCCTACCTATACACCTAGCCATGTTACAACCTTGAAGTCCCTTTGATTTGCATTCATGTTTGGCACTTATAGGAGAAGGATTAATTTAGGTACAAGCCTATGATTGCGCAACCACCCGTTTGCCTATTGTGTGTCTAGCTTATCTTTGCTAGTATTCAATTGTAGCATCGAGGAGAGATTTAGAGAGGGGTGCATTGGTTGGGTCTTAAAAAGGGGCTAGTAAAAAGATTGCTTGTTTTGCTTGGTTTACATTGTTCCCTCATTTATGTGTGTAATTATCTTGAATTAGATAACTACTGTTGTTTATGTCTCAGGTACGATTTGGCGGATTAAATTGAGGAAAAATGCAGCTTTGAAGGCTTACAAGTTGAACGGGTTGAGAATGCGGAACAAAGGATGAACAAAGCACACATTTCAGGTTGCCACCGTAAATTACGGTCCCACCGTCATTTACGGTGGACCTGAAAACCATTTTGTTCCTACCGTAAGGCAGTTTCAAGTTGCCGTAACATGTTTATGGCCACCGTAATTTATGGTGGGACCGTAAATTATGGTGGAGCCTCCGATCAACTTTGTAATTGCTTCATTAAAGTCGGTTTATGGGTGTCTTTTGGGTTATTCTCATGATTAGACGTTTTTGGAACTTGCTAGGGGCGATTTTGGTGATCTTGCTTGGTTGTAAACATTATCTAAACATTTCGTTTGTTTGTTCGATCCGTATGAACATTGAACTTTGTGCTATGATGATTCACCAAGCTATGTGTGGCTAACCTCATGGTGATCATCCTGAATTGAAGGTTTGTCTAAGACTTTTGTGTTTGGATTCGTATTTCTAGAATAATAGACTGGCAATGTTTGTTTGTTTATTATGGTGTGTGGATGTTTGTTTGTAAATTGTTGATTGATGTTATACTCATATTCTAAACCGTACGTTCTTGGTGTCGTTGACAATCGAGATATCACGGGAGGTATTAGGGTTGGATATTAGTCAATTGGTTATCGGGTAACAACCTCGCATTGTCATAATCCGAGTACTTAGTTCCCTTTTATCACAACAAACAATTACACACGAATCATGTCTATGTGATTCTTTCTAGTGAATTTAAACATAATTGTCCAAAGCAAACTGGAAATTTAGGATGGTCGCTTGTTCCTAATCTGTTTAAAAACTACGGTCTTTGATTTCCAATTTAATTAGTTAAATTTAGTTATTAAAACCAAAACAATCAACTCTTAAATTTTAATTTCTGCATTTTAGGTAATTGTAGTTTAATTGCAAAGCTATACAATCGATATACTTTCCACATACTCGCTGAGTTCGATACCCTCTTACCACTATCTATAGTTGTTTTTGGGATTAAATTTGATTGTGACCACGACATCACGTCAGGCCCGATAACATAAGTCCAGCCAAGTGGGCTGGCCCTGTGCCACCCGCAACTTGGTACTGCCCTAGGTACCAAAAATATGCAATTCACATATACTTAATACTTTCTACACAAATTATATACAAGTTCTCGGCCCAACACATTACATATAATTTCAATAACATGTAGTCCAATTTCTGAGTAACATGTAGCCTAAACTTTATCTCATTTGTATTACCCGGTCACCTCCCATTATCTACGGCCCAGCAGACCTCGGCCCAAACAAGTGTTGCAGTCCACTGCGTGGCCCAACACCTCTTAGGAGGAGTTCAGCCCAAATGAGATCATATGTTAATTGCCCCCACTTAATCAGCCCAACTAACATTACATGATTTTTATTAGTTTATTTCTAACAACCCCACTTAGTTATACTAACATATCATTGGCCCAAGTATTAGTCGAATTTATGCCATTAATCCTACATACCCTCATTGATTAACGATCTGTTATGTGATTGGAGATTTCTATCATGTGCATATTGATCAGTAATGCTTCAATTTGGAAAACATCATCATGAACAACCACTACACAATAAATCTAACATGCAAACCTTAACACAAGTATCACATAATTCACATTCATATATTCCCAATACAGCCTACACCTGAATCAAAGCAAACTGATCACATCCTTAACCTTACTGATCGGACCATACTAGTTATCATGATTATCATCATATAACATATGATCATACTACTAATAGTCCATACAACACTTAAATCAATTAACCTAATATTAATTATCATGACAACCAACCCTATCCGATCTATTGCACAAAGATTCACACAATTTGATAATTAAACAAGGATCCCTAAATATATATTAAGAGGCAAGAACATTCATGACTTTCTCACACTTATAAAACATATCATGCAACTATGTTAACCAAGAATACACATAATTAAGATTAAACAAATCAGAATTTGAACAAGTATGGAACCACTAACCAAGATCTCGACCAATCAAGATGCTGAGACGAAGGGGAGGGGGTCTACCACTGCGATCGAACAATCAGGTGTAGCTTCGGGTTTTTGGTATAATAACGTCAACATGCTACGCTACCTAAGGTTTGTATATGCGCAGAATATGTATATACACTGAAATAATGGCCGACCCCAATTAAATGTCCCTCTTAGGCTTGACCTGGCCCAAATGTAATTAGGTAGCCCACATAGGCTTTAGGCTTTGGGTGTGTGTATAAGGACAAGGTGTATGTGTGAAGATACGGCCCAAGATAGCAATCGTTTAATTAAAACGACTAACAGTAAACTTAACCGAGTTAAATAAGCAAACGTGCCAGCATACATAGCTATGAAGCAACCCAAACATAACAGAAAGTGATTCGGAAATTAAAGACACCCCTAAGGATTACGGGTTGTCATATCATCCCCAACTTGAAGGAAATTTCGTCCCAAAATTTGACAAGTAAACACAGAGGAGTGAAGTGAGAAATCAAGATTGCTGCGGATTTTGCTTAGGTGCCACATCATCCCCAACTTGAAAAGGAATTTCGTCCCCGAAATTCACCAGTTGCATTCGAATTGATTCAGCAGATTCGTGAGATTGTGGATACTTAGTCTCGAGTTCCAACGAACTCTCATAATTGGAATTAGACAGTGCTCGCAAACCTTAACCTCCTGGGGCATGATTTCAATAGGCACCTTCACAACTGCAACTTGACGCTAGATTCAGACTCTAAGAGGTACCACAAGCATTTCGTCGGACAAACACTTCTTTAGACTCGCGACATAAATGACATCACGAACGTTAACCAATTCATCGGGTAACTCAAGTTTTAGGCGACGCGACTGATTCTTTCCAGAACTCCGAATAACCCAACGTAATGTAAATTAAGCTTGTCACGCTTCCCAAGCGTACCACACCCTCCCGGGATGAGACTTTCAATATAATATGATCATCTCCAGCGTTTCCCGAGTTTATGAGCTTTCCTGACGGTCATGCGTTGCCACCAATCGACTCCTGATCCAAACAACCTTCCCAAGAGTTTCGAGTACTAGTCCTGGACCAGTAATTAAGTTGCCAACCATCTCAGTCTAACAAGAAGGTTGGCATTATTGTCTATGTAATTCCTCAATAGAGCTGTCTGGTTACCAAGACGATAACTACCACAGTAGTACTCAACCATAGGTAAGAGTCTTTCCAATTAGCACTAAGCCAGTTATACACATGCTCTTAGCATGTCTTCGAGTGCCAGGAGAGTTCGTTTTCTCTGATTCGTTTACCCAACAACGATAAGCAATGCTCTGGTCCTGTCGTGAGCCAAAGGTGTTGTGTATTGCCTGACATAATTCATGCATCGATCAAATTCAGAGGCAATAAGAGTTGGCACCTCATACCTAAAAGCCGCCCCTCTTCGGGGAGTATTCATAGCTGTGAAGACTCGTCCGTTCTCTTGATTGTAAGAAAGTGTGCTGGTAACCTGTGTCCATTAATGATCATCCAGGTGATAATGTTTCCGTTTCGAGTTGTAAGTAGAATAGGGAGAAAATCCATGGCAGCCTGTTCTCATTTCCATATATGTGTTTCTGATTACTAATATCCCACCTTGACATTCCCCCCATGTCAAACTTCGTTCTCATGCATGGCTATGTGGGCCTTCAGGCCCGGTGATTCGTACATGGTCTTCAAGCTTTAATACATCCTATCAAAACTCAGATGAATAGGGTATCGAGGCCCGTGTGCTTCACCTACACGAATTCCATAAGGTTGCTGTATAGTAAGGTCCATATTCGTTCCATGAAGTAGCAAATATCATCCGACCTGCCAACGGTTGCTTCCCCATGTCCTGCATGGGTTAATCTTGAGAACTCTCTTCCTTCAGTTCTTCAGTTCGGGCAAGGAGGGTCTGATCAGGTATGTTAGAGTCGACAGCAGGCTGCAAATCTCGTGCACGTCCAGGTTTCACGGTCATATTCATTCAAAGTTCCATCCAGCGGTGCCATCACAAGTTTCGCTCACACGGGAGGCCCTTGTGGTCGGTCTAGGTAGTGCATTTGGTACCGTCCAAGTAATGCCTCCAACTTAAATCCAAAGACCAGGGCTTCCACCGCAGGTCGTGACTCATGCAGTTCTTCCTGTAATTCCATTACGTAAGTCATCACTTTCTCGTGTTGCGTCGGTGTGTAAACATTGCAGAGTTGGGATTCGAAAGCTGAAAAGACATCCTCATGTTTTGTCCTTCACGAACACAACACCCTACTGTGCTAAAGAGATTTAAGTTGCGCGATCTTCGAAAATCCCGTGGTAAATCTGCGATAGAGCCTAGTGTGACCAAGAAATTGCTGCATCCTCGAAGGGATCTTTGGTGCCGAACAATATCTAACGAAATAGGACTTTAGCGAGATCCACATGCATTCCCACTTCGTTGATCATATGACCAAAAAGGTATCTCTCGAATCCAGAAGTTACCTTTAACAAGACTTCACGCGGAGTGGCTCCTCCCATAGGAGCCCTAAAATAAGATATAAATGCCGCCCATGATGTTCCTTCGTCTTGGAAATGATCCAGAACGTCATCCATAAATACGGTCGATTCATGTGGTCCATAAAGCTGCTGGTGTGTTGGTTAACTCAATGGTCATGCTGTACAAAGTCGCAATGGCCGTATTGCATCCGATTTGCGTTTCAAGAACATTCTCCTCTTGGTCTTCCGTCAATACATGGTCGAGGCAAACAGTTCTTGATTGTCACCTTGCTGAGTTCTGGATAATCATTACACATACGAAAAGGCTTTATCTTGCCGAATATAGATGGGGCTCCCCAAAGCGAACAAAAATTATGTCCAATAAAACTCCTGTCCAAAAGTTCCTGTAGATAGTCCTTGCAACCCTCCTGGTGCAAGACGGTATGTAGCACGAGTAATCAGGGCTGCCCCTGTCGTGAGATCAAGCTGAGATTCTGCATAACAGTGGTGGAAGTAAATCTGTAAGCTCCTCGGGTAGAACACTGAGAGAAATCACGAACAATTGGTGGATCCTTGATGCTCTTTTCCTTAGCCTCAACATCAGTAATGGTTGCTAATGTAGCGGGGTGATCCTTCCGTAGACACTTCTGGGCCTTCATAGCTGATATGGCGCTAACCTTTTCACCATTCTGTTGCTTTAGAATAAATAACGATTCTCCACACAAAATTTTCTCCTCACAAGGTATGTCTGCGCGCTTTCTAAATAATCAATCCACACTAACTACTGCATTGTAACCATCAGGGGTAGTAGAAGGAAGGTCGATGTCGAACACCTGTCCCCCAAGGTCGAGTTTGCATCCTTGCAAACATATTAGGCTTCAATTGACTTGCATCAGCCGACTCCACAACATGTTCAGTTTCAAGAAGCATCAGGGTTAAACAGAACAGAGCCAAAGAGAATAGCTACCCATCTAATCTATCGTCTTGCTATTACTCCTGGTATAGCCTATGCCATGCTAGATGTCCTTCCATGAGCATCATTTCCAGTGTTATTTTTGTCATGATAATTTCCAGTACTGCCGTCGTTCCCTTGGTTGTCGTCACCTTTTTTTCCATACTATAAGCTACGATCACAAGTACCTTGATGTTGCCGCGACTATTGCCTCTAAGATTGTTACCTGTAATGGTGTCCTGCGTCCTTTCACCAACAAGGTCCATCTTTTCACATTCCGTGCCACGTCCTAAGGCACTACTCATGGTGCGGGCGGTTACACAGTCCGCTCTACAGTCAATCGTCATCGATTTTGTCCCGATTGGTTCGTAAGAGTCGACTCCCATGAGTCGTTGGCTGGGGTTAAGGATTCGATTGGAGTTAAATTGCTGTTGTTCGTTACCGGTAACTAGGGTCGTTCAAATGCTGAAGTCGGCAAGGTACTACATTTACCCTCTTGTCCATCGTTCTTGCAAGTTGACTGAGTAATACATGGTATGTCGCGAGAGTGTTGCAGAAGTGATCACACTTCGGGATCTAAGGCATCAACACGCCAAGTTCTAGCAAACAAAGATAAGTGAGGAAAGTATAGTCCAATCATTTGACGCTGAGCCATCCAACTCAGGGACGTTCGTACTAGCACCTAACATCCTACACTGTTCGCTAGGCGTTCAGATGTGTGATCAGGCGATACTCGATAGCATCGAGATTCATAAGGATTCAAAAAGCGGTGAAAAGATCATGTTCGAGTAGGAGACAATCACTGCTATGACTCATATAGACTGCTGAGTTCTAACATAACATCAATTAACAGAGCGGAACCCCTCTCACACTCGTTAAGCCTCACTGGGACTCACATGCACCCCACATTATTATTATGCGTGCACCCATAATAATAAGGCAATTTGCATGCTTATCTCAGTGCCTCTTAACTCGCACTATAAGGTTCCCCCCCTCATCAAAACAGCAAACAAAAGGTATTACAGGGTTAAGAATCACAATAGCCAATGGGTAGTGTCACACTAACAGATCACTTAACAGGGGTTGGTAACATAAGGTCTCATACTGATGTGTCAAGTGTGCATTCACGTGTAGTGTTATACATAAGTGTACACTAGATATACTATGCATTAGTAGATGACAAACGAACCTTGCAGTCTGGAGCTGAGTGTCATGGTCGATTTCGGATCTGTTTGGTTATAGTCTGGTTTTATAAAGGCGTTTTAAAACCAAGTTCACTATAACCAGTGGCTCTGATACCAAACTGTCACACCCCCAAAAATACGACCTAGGGAATGTCCCTGTTAGGCGTGTGACGTACCAACAAGAGCCACTAATTACATTGAACCCTTACGAGTTTCTAAATAAGATTCTCAATTATTAATAAAAGTACCATCAACAAGTTTAAATGAAAACCAACATGTTCAGCGGAAGCATTAACGAAACTATGGGTTAAATATTCTCAAAACAAATGTACGAAATCAATGAACCAATATGTGTATCCAATCAGAGCGACCAATGACCACTCCAGCTACTTCAGACAACAAGTTCCAAATCCAAGTAATCTAACGACCTGTGAGCATGCAACAAGTATATCAGACAACGCTGGTGAGTTCATAGTTTTTACCAAAACGTTGATTACCAAGTGTTTACTTAATCCATTGAATTTAATTCCGAAAGTAATGTTGATAATAACCCGAATACAAGACGGCTTCTGATTTACTTTGCCCTTTCTCCAATGCTCCTATCAAAGCATTGGTCATGACTAGGTAATTAGTTCAACACCCGTCCTCCCAGGTACGGGGTGAGGTTGCCAAACCTAAGTAGCGCTACTAACTAATACCATGTTACCTCCGCGGTAACCAAACAACAAGGAGGGACTTTAAAGGTGATAGGAAGAGTATATTATCCAACATTCCCGTTTTTACCCAACAGACTTATCCCTCCCCGGGATACCTACTGACTGTCCCAACCACCGGACGCATGCTCAAGAGAGATGAACTCACCTTTGATTTGCTCGGTAGGATTGTCTACTTAATTATCAGTTGATCAAACGCGTCCTAACATGGTTATCGATAACGATCAGTTTTTAGGTACACATAGATTGCATCTCATATACAATTAATTCTCGCATTTCCTTGTTCACATACACACAACTACTATACAAATATCACACACATAGAGTTCAAGCCATAACAATCCGTTCAATAGTCTCTAGCATAGCTTAGTTCATAAGCCAATCCGTCACATTAATTCATATGTACAAAACACGTAACAGTTAATCCGTTAATATCCGAAAGTGTGCAACATACAAATCAGTAATACACAACTAATCAACCCAATCATGAACACATAAGCAACCCTTCTGATGTGCATTCTACAAATTGGCCCAATGTAAAGGGTTGGCCCAATGCATAACTAGTCTGGCTGCAATACCCTAAGCTAGGCGACCCAAACCTTACCGACCCTTATCTAATGTGCGGCCCAGTCGATGTTGAGCCCGATAACATAAGTCCAGCCAAGTGGGTTGGCCCTGCGCCACCCGCAACTGGGTACTGCCCAAGGTTCCAAAAATATGTAATTCATATGACACATAATACATTCTACACAAATTATATACAAGTTCTCGGCCCAACACATTACATATAATTTCAATAACATGTAGTCCAATTTCCGAGTAACATGCAGCCCAAAGTTTATCCCGTTTGTATTGGCCGGTCACCTCCCATTATCTGCGGCCCAACAGACTTCGGCCCAAACAAGTGTTGCAGTCCACTGCGTGGCCCAACACCTCTCAGGAGGAGTGCGGCCAAATGAGAACATATGTTAATTGCCCCAACTTAATCAGCCCAACTCAAATTACATGATTTTTATTAATTTATTTATAACAACCCCACTTAGTTATACTCACATATCATTGGCCCAAGTATTAGTCGAATTTATGCAACCCTACATACCCTCATTGATTAACGATCTGTTATGTAATTGGAGGTTTCTATCATGTGCATATTGATCAGTAATGATTCAATTTGGAAAACATCATCATGAACAACCACTACACAATAAATCTAACATGCAAACCTTAACACATGTATCACATAATTCACATTCATATATTCCCAGTGCAGCCTACACCTAAATCAAAGCATACTGATCACATCCTTAACCATACTTTTGGTGCAGTTGTCTGTTAACTACATCTTCGTTCGAGTCTTAGAATAGGACTGATTGTATAATGAACGTAAAACAAGAAAACATGTAATAGATAGGTCCGCTCATTGGTCAAATAGAATTAGGTTCGCTCGAGTGGACATGACAGATCCGCTCGAACAGCATCATAGCTGGTCCGCTCATATGAACATTGAGTGGTTTGCTCTAATATCAACAATGTATGATCCGCTCGATTGGCTAATGTCAGGTTCGCTTATTGGGCTTGTCCAATAAGCGAACCCAAACGCCTATATATAGATCAATGAGCGATCCAGTCAGTAACAGTGTGTTGAAATCGTACCGAAGTGATGCCGGTGCGAGATCTGAGCTGTAAAAGATTGTCAGATCAATAAACAAGTAGTTAAAGTGATTTGCGTGCTATTTCTACCTTAGTTTCTTGTTATTCCGCACCTGAAACTCAGGAGAAAGCCTCTGAACGACTCGTCCGGGTCAGCAAACGATCCTACAATCGGTATCAGAGCTCAGGAGGAGGTTCTCTGCAGAAAATAGCCGGATTTCGTCACTTTTTCTTACTTCTACACCATCTTTTTTGATTCGGGAAGATTTTACGGTCAAAATTGGTCCAAATTTTCACAGATTGTGCGCAATTGTATCGAGACAAAACCTGGAAAGTTTGGTGTTGAAATTCGAAAGAATAATGGGTCAAACCAGGAGGTCTGCTTATTCGGTCGGATAGTGATCCGCTCGTCCTGTTCACTCATTCGAACAGTCCGCTTTTCTGATCGGTCCGCTCCAAGATCAATTCATCCAGTTCGCTTTTCTGGTCGGTCCGCTCCAAAAGTCTTCGACTGGTTCGCTTTTTAGTCACAAGATCAGATTCGCTCCAACGATCCAGCAGATTCGCTCGAAAGGTTTTGATCCGCTCCGCTTTTATGTCCGATTAACTATTTGTTCCGCTTTTCTGTCATCCTGGTTCGCTTATCAGTCAACAAACACGTGTCGGGTTTTTGCGAAAAATGGCAATGATGTTTGATGAACAGGAGAACTATTATTTCGAAAGATTTAATGATTGGCATCACGGATTTTTAGATGAGGGTTATAGAAAAGTGAGCAAAGATGGATGGGCAAAAAGGTTTAAATATTTTATGTGTCTGAAAGACGAAACGTTGGAAGATCTTAAAGACCGATATGGTGTCTTACTAAATTATTTGAAAGATCATGAGATATATCCGTCAAATGCTGAGAAATTAGAGAAGTTTGCAGATGCATTTCCGATTGAATGAGGTGAATGTTTAAAAAATTTAAGGGAGGACTCAAATTTTTCAAAATTACCACTAAATCAATTCATCAGCAAACTTAAAGCTCATGAACTTGAAAACAGAAAGAAAAAGAAAGAAATGATAAAGGTTTTGGAGAATAATGTACTAGATCTGAGTTCAGATGTGATTGAAGAAATGCACAAAAGGGTTGCTAAATGTGTCAGGGCAAAATATGTGCTGAAATACGATTTCAAACCAGGTTGTTATATTGATAATAATGGAAATCCTCTTGATTTCGTTAAAATTTTTTGTGCAAATACATTCATAGCAAAGGAAGAAGAAGCTTCAAAAGCTGAAGAATCGGTGAAGAATGAAACAATGTGTCCAAAATGCGATAACGTCAAGACTGATAATGACAAACTCGTAAAAGACATGTGAAGTTTGGCATCTGAAGTCAAAAAGTTGAAAGACGAGAAGCACACTGCTGAAAACCAGATTCTTTGGTTACATGAAAAGTGTGAGACCTAAAAGCAGAAAATGACAAACTGTTAAATGATTTTAACAGTTTAACATTGAAAAATCAAGAAATTGAAGAGCAAATGAAAATTCTTGAAGATGGGAGAAATGTGTTCAGTAAAAACAACATTGAAAAACAGAAAATGATAAATTCCCATCTTCAGAAAATTATAGAACTTGAAAAAGAAGGTGAATGTGCTCAAAAGAAAATCAAAGAGTTGGAAAAAGAGCTTGAAAGCAAACAGAAATCATCAGGAGATAAAGATTTCTGGATCAAGCTAGAGAATAAAAATATGAAAGCGAATGAATCAAAATTTCAAGAACATATAAAAGTTCTGGAAGATAAAAAATCTGTTCTTGAAAATTTGAAGATTGATAATGAAGATTCTATCAAGTCTCATCTTGGAGAATATCTCAGCTTGAGAAAGAAGCTGAGAATTCAAGATTCAAGATTGATGAACTTGAAAAGAAATTGATAGGTTTTGTGACAGTCTGAAAAATTTGTTCTTGAAAATTTGAAGATTGATAATGAAGATTCTATCAAGTCTCATGAGACAGTTTGAAGTTTTCCTGTCCAAAACCAATCAATTCAATTCCAATAAGTGACGTTGTCACAAACTTTGACAAACTCAAAGTTAAAGATTGTGGTGAAAAATCTGATGATAAAAAGGAAAAGTTTCAGAAAACTGTTCTGCAATCGACTGAAAAGGGTGAATGCTCTAAGCAAAAACCTTTGAAGAAGAAAGCGGAACAAAAACATAAAATTAAAAATGAGAAAATTGTTCAAAAAGATAATAAAAGCTCATCAGATCGATCATCCAATCAAAATGAAAAATTACAAAAAAATAAAAAATGAAAATTCAAAAAATGTTGGTAATAAGTGGTGCAGGTCAGACCACAGTGCTAAAGCGTCAAATTCAGCAAAATTGTGGAAGGAATACCACCAGGCCAAACAATGTTACGACTTGAATGTTTGGAACAACGGTGGTAACTGGTATGATAACAGAATGTGCTACAGCTGCGGCTATCACGGACACGTTGCTGTTAACTACCAGTATTGGAGTTATGAGACCAGGAGGTGCTTTAACTGCAACATCAAAGGTCACATTGCCAGAGATTGCTGACAAAGATCGAATGACAGATTGTGGGCTAATTCTCATAAAATGGCAAAGAAGATACCAGTCGTTGTCAAGCCCAAAGAATTGAAAGCTTCGGGCCAAAACGTCAAAAAACAGAAGGTCAAAGAACCTAAAGTTCAAGAAACAAAAGTGAAGCTTTCTCAGGGGCAGAAAGACCGACTGAGGAAAAAGAGAAAGAAAGCGAGAGAATATCTCGAAAAGATATTGTCCTCGGATTCGCGGGACAAAAGGAATAGAAGTTCTGATGAATCTACTCCCTCAATTGTAAAGACAAACGAAAAGAATTTATCACGTACAAATCTGGGGACAAAAGAGGAGAAGAAGAAGGAAAAGGTCGGTGATGAATCTGACGTGCCGAAGTCAGACAAGCCACCTTCAGGCGATGAATCTGACTCATCAAAGTCAGAGAAGCCATCTGCAGGCAATGATTCTGGTTTGTCAAAACCAGAAGAGCCATGTGTTGAGGTAAAGGTCGAGAATTCTAGTTTAACAATGGATGAGAAAAACTTTCCACCATTGTTGAACAAGAATTCGAAATCACCCAAGGCTGGTCAGGCTTGGGTGAATCTGTTTAAATGAAAAATCCTGACTTGCCGGAGCTCCCAGGTTGGTAAGCGTGGAGCATGAATCGGCATCTTTCTTGAATTTTATTCGGTAACGTCAATCATACTGTGACAACTCGAATTTCCAAGATTTCTATTTTGCATTTATTGCACGTTTATTGATTGTTTAAATGTTTGCTTGCACAATTAGTTTGCTGTGAAACTGTAACGTTTTTTATTCAATTAAGTATATGTGTTGATTATGAAAGATTTGTCAAATGTATGAATGTGGTGGTGAAACTGTGAACTATTTTGAGATGGGGTGCTATTGTAAATTATAGTACCTAGGGATGCATAGAGTAATTAGTGAAACTCTAATCATTGTTAACGCTAATCCCTTTTCACTAATCATTTTCACAAAAACCAAAGCACTGTACTCTCTAATCCTCTCTACAACCATCTTCTCATCATTCTTGGATTCACAATTTCTTTTGCATAAAGTTTGATTACCAATCCATCTAGAATCATTCAAGGTAATTGTTTATTGATTATTGTGATACTTGTAAACCCTAATTGATTGGTTGATTGTATCAATTCTTGATCCTTGTAATACTTGAAACCCTAGCTTTCATATGATGGTTCTGTGCTTTGGTTGATTCTTGGTTATTGTGTTATGATGATGATTAGTCGTGAAATCATTTGCTTGTATGATGATGATATTTGTTGAATTGATTTGTGCCATGTATTGTACGAATTAGGGTTTTGGGATCGTATGAATGCTAAACGTAACTGATTGGATTCTTGTGATTCTGTGCCATGATTTGGAATTCACACGTTAATTTTAGTCTGAGTTTATTATGTTGTTGTCTGAGTTTTTGCTTACTTGCACATAGTCCGAATTTGTTACACATCACAAAGGGTTCGAACTTTGTGAGGTCTTGAGGTCCGGCCTTTTTGAATGATTAGGGCATGTGTCCGACCTTTAATAAACTTGTTTGGTCCGAACTTGTGCCTAGGGAAGTCATTGATCCGACTTTTACACGCACATAAGGGATCCGGCTTTTAATTTGTGAGTAGTCCGAACTTTATGGATGAAATGGATGGAGTCCGACTTTAAAGAGGGTGTTAGGGGTCCGAGCTTTACCCTCCTCACCTTTGTCTGACTTTTAAGCTCAAGTAGGGGTCCGAGTTTTGTGATGGGAGCCCCCCTTAGTCCGACTTTTTACAATTATGTGGTCAGAGTTTTAAACCTTGTCCCTTGTCCGAATTTCTTGGCCTCAAACCCCCCACCCCTGTCCGAGTCTTAAGTATGGAATGCCTCTTGGTCCGAATTTCTTATATTGTTGATGTTGCCAGACCTTTCACTTGTGTATTAATGTCCAACTTTGTGAATTAATCATGGTATCACCCTGATTGCGTGCTACTAGTCAGAAATTTCCACCTATGATACATGTTTATGACAAACATCAATGTTGAAGCTTGCTGTATGATTCTATATGTAATTGTATGCTATTGAATGCAATTGTACGATTCTGCATTTATGAACGTTTATGTGATATTAACAAGTACACAATAAACACACAAAACACAGCTGCCTGAGTATCAAAGACTTGCAAACCCTAATTGAGTTTAAATACTTACGTCAAGTATGTGCATTGTATCCTAGGTCGTGTGTAACGGACTTAGACATTTAACTAACCCTAGAAGCAATAACATACCGAGCAAACCAAGGTGAGTTCACACTCTTACTAAGGCATGGGATTCCCAAGGGCTTGGGAATGGGATTGAAGGAATGAGATTGACTAGATTCGTACATACACTGTTACTAGACTACCATACCATCGTCCTCGGTTGTGCAGGACACATACGTAAAACCTACATATACTTGTATTGCTCACTGTCCTCAGGTTGCGAAGGACACTCACGTAAAACCTATGTGAACTTATACTCTCTACTGCCTCGGTTGTGTCAGGCACTTATGTATAACCTACGTAAACCCCCGCGTACCCCTATCCTCGGTTGTGAAGGATTACTTACGTAAAACCTACGTAAACTTGTACGTGTTACTGTTCTCGGGATATGTAGAACACTTATGGTTGCGAATAGTCTAGTGGATATACAACATGGGAAGCCCCCACCAATAGAACGTACTATCGACCCAGTAGAGCCACATGTTACAAACGAACCTACTTTTACGCACTTACTTACTGTGAACTCGCTCAACTAGTTGTTGATCCTCTGTTACATGCCTTGTAGGTCGTTAGGTACATGGAGCTTGCACAGGGAGGAGCTGGTCGTTGTGGACTTGGATCGTGATTGTTTGTTGATCACGTTATGACATTACATACTTATTTATGTTGGGTTTTATTTATACGCTTCCGCTAAACAATGGTGACTTACTTCTGTTTTGGAACACCTTTCATATGGATTGGGTTTGGTTTAATAGCAATTACTTTTACTATATATATTGTTCTATATGATTGGTGGCTTGATCCTAGTCAGTCACGCTCCCAAGCGGTGATACTCCGCAGGTGGATTTTGGGGGTGTGACAGATTGGTATCAGAGCCATTGGTTATAGAGAACTTGGTTTTAATATGGGGAAAACGTTTTTATTAAAACCAGACTATAACCAGAACAGTGCTCTCAACGATCCACAACGACGCTTCGCTCCACGTGCAAGACTCAACATACTAGGTAATAAGGTTTATGTTTATTGCCTGCATGCTAGAATTGCACAGAACTTTGCTCGTAGTATGCTTAGATTACACTGCTCATTACTTGTTATTGCTTGAGAACACCTATGTGCTTACACTCTTCTGTCATCGCACTATTCGCGAACCTTTCTCACTTAAGTTGCCTTTGATGTGAAGATCAATGGCCGGACGAATTAACATGACACAAGCCCAGTTGACGGCTTTCGTTAATGAACAAGTTGCTGCAGCACTTGCAGCTGCTCAAGCAGGTAGTATACCCTGCAGTTTAGACTCACACTAGGATCTTTAGATCCTACATTAACTCTTGTGTTTAACCTTTTCCTATTCGTACACAATAGGTCAACACGCTCAGCAGCCCGTCTGCACTTTCAAGAACTTCATGGATTGTCGTCCTAGCACGTTTAGTGGCACGGAGGGAGCGGTTGGACTCCTCCACTGGTTTGAAAAGCTCGAGTCTGTGTTCGAGATGTGTGAATGCCCTGAGGCTCGCAGGGTTAAGTATGCCACTGGTACTTTGGAAGGGATCGCGTTAACTTGGTGGAATGCGCAAGTGCAGATCTTAGGGTTGGCAGCTGCTAACGCCACCCCTTGGAATGACTTCAAGGAACTGATTAAACGTGAATACTACACTCGGGAAGACATCCACAAGCTGGAGGATGAGTTTTATCATTTGAAAATGACTGGGTCAGAAATCAAAGCTTATACTAAACGGTCAAACGAGCTGGCCGTGCTGTGTCCAACTATGGTGGACCCTCCATTCAAGCGCATCGAGTTGTACCTCAAGGGTTTGGCGCCAGAAATCCAGAGCCACGTAACATCGGCCAATCTTGACAACATTCAGGCTATTCAGCGCCTCGCTCATCGAATCACAGATCAGGCAGTGGATCAGAACAGACTGCCTAAATGTATCAGCGCTACTGCTACCGCCACCACTGCTACTACACTTGCTACTCCCAGTGAAAACAAGAGAAAATGGGATGGGGATTCAAGCAAGGGATCAGCTTCAGTTCAGTCGCAGGTTCAGCAATGAAAGACTGACAGTTATCAGAGTCCTAGTCAGCACTCTTCAGGCAGCCACAGGCAGGGTGGATATCGAGGGAACCTCCCAAAGTGTAACAACTACAACAGACACCACAGTGGCCAGTGTAGCAAGGGTCGCTGTCAAAGATGCCTCAAGATGGGTCATGAGGCCAAAGATTGTAGAAGCCCTCGGCCTGCGAACCAGAATCAGCAGCAGCCACAAGCCCAGCAGAATCAGCAACAGGGCAACAAGGGGTGTTTTCATTGCGGCGCAGAAGGGCACTTCAAAAGGCACTGCCCTCAGCTAAACAGGAACCAGAACAACAACAACAATAACAACAATTAGGGAAATGGCAACAACAACAACAACGGTGGCAACAACAACGGCAATGAAGCAAGGGGTCGTACGTTTGTGTTGGGGCAGGGTGATGCCAGAAATGATCCCAACGTCTGTCACACCCCGACCGCGTATAACATGCAACCGCGGCGGAAAACGTCGGGGAGTGTTGTGAACAGAATTAATTGTTACATAACCATGGCATAATAGTTGTAGTTTATTTATCAAACATGGGTGTTACATTGTTTCAAAACAAGAAATACCAAGTTCATAACATTTTTATATTAGCCTATCTTCATTGTTAGGCACTAAGGCACAGGTCCGCCCTAGTAATGTGATCAACGCCTTATGGAACAACTCCTGAAAAAACATGTGAAAGTAGGTACGTCAGCATAAAAATGCCTGTGAGATACATAGGTTTTGTGAAAATGTGATTCATGACTTGAGTTTAAAGAATGTTTAATAACAATCAGTCATGAACCTTGTACTTTGTCTTGCTTTGTAAATCATTTGAAAAACGATAATATCAGATGATATATATATAGATAAGTGCAAGGTTAAACGAGCAACCAAGTAAAAGGAGTTGAATATGATAAGCTGTTTTGTAAGATGATGTTTCATGAAAAGTATGTTATTTGTATAAAATGTTATATGTTTAAACTGAAATGATTTAGATAACGCTAAGATATGTAATATTATACAAACATTTATATATAGGAAGTACCAGCGGCGTATCCACCATGTTTGCATCATATTATATACTCCACGTTACCCGAACCATTTACCCAAACCAATCCACCATGTAAATTGTTCATGTATAAACCAAATGTCAAGTGTTATTATGTAAACCATGTCAAATGTTTATGTTCAATGTAAATCATGTAATGTGCAACCCCAAAATGTATCATGTATGGTAAGCGAAATGTATCAACTTAAACCATATGCACAAAACAAGTCGTTGAAGTAAAACGTGGTTTAAATCAACGTTATGTTCTGTGGAAAATGCATGCTCAATTGATATTAACATTTATGCGGTATTGTAAACTATGCATACATCCAAGCCTTGAGACTGCGGCGATAAACCCTTAAACAAATTAAAGGTTTATCTAAGTTATGTATATCGAATTCGGTCATTCCTTCCAGTCCTATCAAACCCAGGATTTCAGGAACGGGAGTTGTCAATTCCTATGGTACCACTACCTACTAACGAACGGCGTAGCTAATGTTAATGAATGTATTGTCCCATGTTAAACAAACCAAATGTCATAACAAAATGAAGGCATGTGATGTAAACAATTGCACTAAGTATGCTGAGTAAACATACGAAGCAGAAATGTTCATATAAATCAATGTGTCCATATGCTGAGTAAACATATGCAACAGAAATGTTTATGTAAATCAATGTGTCCATATGCTAAGTAAACATATGCAACAGAAATGTTCATGTAAATCGATGTGCCCATATGCTGAGTAAACATATGCAGCAAAAATGTTATGTAAATCAATGTACTAAGTACGCACACAATGGGCATACATAGCATAAAATGTAATGAAATCATGTACTATAATGTACTAATGAGCATAGCAGATACACGATGTGAAAACATGGAAAGCATGAAAGTAACAGATAGGCACACGTGTTTCACCCCAAAACAGTTTAGAAAACAGTAAAAGATGGGGTTCTATGTACTCACCTGAGGTTGCTTTGTTGTTCTTGTGAAATAACCAGGTAATGCGAGAGGTCACGGAATATCAACGGCACCTAATAGGTAGCTATGTTAATATACCGGACCAAATCGGAAGGATCGGACAGTACGCGGGTTCGTAAGCCAAACGAGTATGGGGACTCGTACAATATGGCTTAACAAAGCCTACATACTAAAATGAAACTTAACCTAAGTGCTTATGGTCCATCACGACCCGTTTAGGTAGCTTATGCTACCCTAACGCGTCGTTCGCGTAGAACGCGTTCGGAACGCCTAACATCGTGACCACAAGGTATAACCTCGGAAGGTTATAGCTATGGTCACCTAATGTGTTTGGTTGGATCCTAATGATCGACCAAATGGGTCGGGTTCGAAAGTATAAGCGATGGTTTAGATCGCTTACCTTACGACCCTATATAAGCACTACACTAAAAGTGACGAGCTAAGCATGTTAGAACATGCTTAACTAAGCTTAGAAAACAGGTTTGGCATCAAAACAAACGGCTTTGATGCTCACGAGTAGTTTGGTTACAAAATACGCAAGAATGCGCATTTTGGCCGAAACTACGACTCGTCACTGAGCCTAGATAACGGGGTAATCAGTAGGTATGGTCACTACGGACCATAACCTTCGTGATCACGCTCACGTTATGAAGTTCCATGAACTTCGCATCGACCATAAGCTGGTCAATGCAGAAAGTCAACAAAACGTTGTCTTTCGGACTCGAAAAGCGAATAAAAGAGCGAAAGAAGACTTACGGAGGGTCCCCGAGTGCTAATCAAGATCAAATAGCTCAGGTATGAAACAACGGTTCCAACTTAGAGCCTTAAGATCTGATTTTGTGATTTTTACACTAAGGGGGGGGGGGGGTATTTATAGGAAAAATGGAACCGTTAGGATCGTTTTATCGAATATCGTGCTTTGATCTCGTGCGTACATGTGTCCAGTGGTTAAGTTCAGTGAACTTGACTCTTGGCTCTTCATTGGGTGAAAAGGCATCGCCCCTTGATCGAACGAAAGGCCAGATTCTGCATTAAATGCAAAATCTTTCTGTCAGACATCCCCACGCGGCCCGCCTAAACATTTAGGCAAAACTCACGCGGGCCGCCTGGCCCTCTCTGATCTGCACCACTTGCAGAATTTACACATTTGGTCCCTGCTGCGTGTTTAAGCTATTTCCAGCCCTTCTAAGACCTGTAAAGCCATCTTTAAGGCCCTAAAATGATGCCTAAACATTGTGGACATGAAACATGCCCAAAAATATGTCGGATGTCGGTTCGTTTGGCCGTACGATCGCGATGTTCGCTTAATTACGACGGAATGCGCATAAGCGCGAAAGACGATCCAAATGACGCGACGAATGGATTTTTATCATGCCAAACACTAAGGCATAATATAAGGATGCTTACATAAATTTTTGGATGTCCGGATGTATTCAGAACGTAAGTTATGCGCGAAAATGCAAACTTGTGCACTTTTTGACACTTTTAGTCCCTGAATGACCCAAAAGTTTATTTTAGCATACCAAACCCCCTCAAAGCCTATTTCTAAGCTACGTAAAGGATATTTATGGTATTTTTAACTTATGGACATGTTCCGGAATGTTCGTTACAGTTCAAATTGGCATACTTTCGCAGTTTGTCAAGTTTAGTCCCTGTAAGCGAATTAACTTGTTTTTGCCATACCAAAGCCTTCAAAACTTATTTCTAAGTTATGTAAAGGTTATTTAAGGTATGTTGAGTATATGTTGATGTTCCGGAGTATTTGTCGCATTAAACTGAGTACGTTTACGCACTAGTTAGCGTATAACTCTCCAGAAAGCGATGTAGAGTTTGGAATTGAATAAAAGTCAAAACATGAAAAATGTAAAACACAATGAAACAAACATTGGGATCAAATAACATTATCTTATTGACAATTGAACTGTTCACAATGATTACAAGCACAGATGTTACATTTTGTCTGAGCCAGGATGAATGGAATAACGAGACTTATGGGCTTCATCCATAAGCAAGGTACGAAGATCATCTTGGCTTGGGACCCACAAACGGTCCATGAAATAGTACGATCCATTGCCCTTCAGCTCTAGAGCAGGAGTTATGTGATAAGGAAATTCCTTATCCATTAAACCTTGTGAAACACAAGCTTGTTGAGCCTGAGAAATACGGGCTTGGATATCGGTTTGAATAACAGATTGGACACGTACACAATGAAGCTTAGTACGTTCCTTGCGACTTAATGCATCGGCTACGACATTTGCCTTACCAGGATGGTAGCGAATCTCGCAGTCGTAGTCGTTTAGAAGTTCAACCCAACATCGTTGTCTCATGTTGAGTTCTTTTTGATTGAAGATATGCTGAAGACTTTTGTGGTCTGTGAAAACCACACATTTTGTACCATACAAATAGTGTCTCCAGATTTTGAGAGCGAAGACAACTGCACCCAACTCAAGATCGTGAGTAGTGTAGTTCTTCTCATGTATCTTCAATTGCCTTGATGCGTATGCTATGACTTTGTTTCTTTGCATCAGGACACAACCAAGACCCAATTTAGATGCATCGCAATAAACGACGAAATCATTATTACCCTCGGGCAAATTTAGGACAGGCGCGTCGCAAAGCTTTTGCTTCAAAGTCTGAAACGCTTCCTCTTGTTTGACTCCCCAATCAAATGGCTTGTTCTTCTGAGTTAGAGCAGTTAGAGGAACTGCAATCTTCGAGAAGTTCTCAATGAAGCGGCGGTAATAACCCGCTAGACCAAGAAAAGAACGAACTTCAGTAGGGGTAGTAGGTGTATCCCAATCCTTAATCGCACTGATCTTGGAGGGATCTACATGAATACCTTGTTCGTTGACAATGTGTCCTAAAAATTGAACCTCTTTAAGCCAGAATTCACACTTGGAGAATTTGGCGAAAAGTTGTTCTTTCTTCAGGAGTTCAAAGTAAGACGGAGATGTTGCTCATGATCAGCTCGCGTCTTAGAATATATCAAAATGTCGTCGATGAAAACGATGATGAACTTATCTAAATAAGGCTTGCAGACCCTATTCATTAAGTCCATGAAAACAGCAGGAGCATTAGTCAAACCGAATGGCATGACTGTGAACTCGTAATGTCCATAACGAGTACGGAACGCTGTCTTGGGAATGTCTTCTTCATGCACACGGAGCTGATGATACCCAGATCGAAGATCAATCTTTGAAAAATAGGAAGCGCCTTGCACTTGATCAAAGAGATCGTCAATGCGAGGTAGGGGATATCGATTCTTGATGGTAAGCTTGTTAAGCTCACGATAATCAATACATATCCTAAAAGATCCATCCTTCTTCTTTACAAAGAGAACGGGAGCACCCCAAGGTGAAAAGCTAGGACGGATAAAACCTTTGTCGGAGAGCTCCTGAAGCTGCTTAGATAACTCTTGCATCTCGGACGGTGCAAGACGATATGGAGCTCTGGCAACGGGATTTGCACCAGGTACGAGATCAATACGCAACTCGACTTGGCGTGCTGGAGGTAGACTAGGTAAGTCTTCGGGGAATACTTCGGAATAATCCCGAACGACAGGAATATCTGAAATAGACTTACCCTTGCCTTTATCTGCTGTAACATGTGCTAAGAAAGCCACATAGTGCTTTCGCAGATACTTCCGTGCTTTAAAACAGGACATGAGTTTGAGACCACCGGCAGGCCTCTCACCGCGAACCTGTAGGATTTCGCCTGTCGAAAGCGGCACACGAACAATCTTCTCAGAACAAACTATCTCTGCGCGATGCTTAGATAACCAATCCATTCCCACAATAACATCGAAGCTTCCAAGTTGCATTGGCGTGAGGTCAATGGGAAAAATGTGGTCGTTAAGGTTTAACTGGCAGTTGCGTAGAACAGAATTTAGAACGATGGGTTCACCACTGGCAACCTCTACTGTCAAAGGTTTACCTAGTTTCGTTCTAGACACGTGAAGCATTGTCTCAAAAGACAATGACACAAGGCTCTTTTCGGCACCCGAATCAAAAAGAACAGATGCTGGCTGATTATTAATAAAGAACGTACCGTTCACCACCTCGTTGTCTGCTTGTGCATTCATATTAAAGACTCGACCTCGAGCCTGTGGCTGATTTTGGTTTGCATTCTGGTTCTGGTTGGCTAGCCTTGGACACCGATTTCTGTAGTGGGTCAGATCCCCACAATTATAACATGCACCTGGTGGGTAGTTTGGTCGTGCAGCATGACCCTGTTGTTGAGCAACTTGTGGAGCAGGGTTCTGGACTGCATGATTCTGAGCAAACCGACAAACATCGGCAAGATGACCCGACTTCCCACAGTTAGTACAGAAACGGCACTGATATTGTGGCTGGTGGTGACTGTTGCATCGATTGCACAAAGGTGCACTTCCTGAATAGGGTTTCTTCGCTGGAGGCTGGTTGGGAGCTGCTTGGTTAGCTTGGGCAGTGACAGCATAGTTTTGGGAAGCCTTACGCTTCCTTGACCTCTTTGACGAACCAGAATCCTTTCCATTCTTGTTTTGCCCTTTCTTGTTGTCTTCCTTGTCAGCCGACTGCTTTTTGCCCTTGTCACCCTTCCTGTGCAACTTGTTCTTTCGAATCTGCGACTCAGTCAACGTCGCTGATAACTCGATCGCCTGACGTAGTGTGGTAGGGTTGCTACCAGTAAGAATGTCTTGTACTGAGTCAGGCAGGCCGTCGATGTACCTTTCGACAGCCTTATCGAGTGGGGCAACCATAGTTGGGCAAAGTAGAATCAACTCCTCAAACCTGTCAGTATAAGCCCTGTGCTCACCACTATCCTGTTTCAAATCATCAAACTCCTTCTCTAACGCTCGTTGTTCATGACGAGGACAAAACTCCCTCATCATAAGAGCTCTCAGTTCAGCCCATGTCTGAGCTAGAGCAACTTCCGCACCACGGTCTCTCATTACCCCGTTCCACCACGTAAGAGCCCTCTTCTGAAACACACTCGAAGAAAACTCGACCTTGCGATTGTCAGGACACTGAATATGACGGAAAGTGTTCTCGATGCTCTCGAACCACTGAAGAAGCCCAGTTGCTCCTTCAGAACCACTAAACTTGAGTGGCTTAGCCGAGTTAAAATCCTTGTATTTGCATATACCATTGTTGTTGTTGTTGGCCTGGTTCCATTGAGTAAAGAGATTCGGGAATTGAGCAGCCATCTGCTGCGCAATGATTTCTGCCAGTTCAGCAGTCGCTATTTGTTATTCACGTCGAGGAGGCATTCTGGAAGAGGAAAACATGAAAGGAAACGAGTGAGATGATTGGATGTAGAGAATGAGATGAAACAGAATCAACAAAAGCAAAGATGGTGGTTATGCATCGCAATGCAAACAAGCGACATGAAATGTCTAGTCAAAGTAAGTGGGTCAGAATTAGTGTATCGCGAAGACATGCTCGCCTATAAGTGAACACTCACCCCAAGAGTTCCCAGGTAAGAGTGACTGGTCCGATTATGTGGATTTGTACGAACACTCTAGCCTTAGACAGAAAACTCAGGGTACAGGCATTCACCCTTCCAGTTCGCACGTGTTCACACTATTAACCCAACACTTTGACGGGATTTTTGAAAATCCAAAGCGGTTCAAAACCTTATAACAGAGGGTTCAAAACCTTACAATAGAGGGTTCAAAACCTAGTAATCAATCATCCTAGAACAGATGATTAATTTTTGAAGCGGGTTCGGAACCGAAGTTCTCGTTGTGGTTATCACCTAAGGATAGGTGATGTGCATGTTTTAAACTCTAAACACAAGATAACTTGTGTTAGGGTCCTAAAGTTATAGTCTAGGTCAAAGCATTACTAATAACCTAATTCCCTATAACCAATGGCTCTGATACCAACTCTTCTGTCACACCCCGACCGCGTATAACATGCAACCGCGGCGGAAAACGTCGGGGAGTGTTGTGAACAAAATTAATTGTTACATAACCATGGCATAATAGTTGTAGTTTATTTATCAAACATGGGTGTTACATTGTTTCAAAACAAGAAATACCAAGTTCATAACATTTTTATATTAGCCTATCTTCATTGTTAGGCACTAAGGCACAGGTCCGCCCTAGTAATGTGATCAACGCCTTATGGAACAACTCCTGAAAACACATGTGAAAGTAGGTACGTCAGCAAAAAAATGCCTGTGAGATACATAGGTTTTGTGAAAATGTGATTCATGACTTGAGTTTAAAGAATGTTTAATAACAATCAGTCATGAACCTTGCACTTTGTCTTGCTTTGTAAATCATTTGAAAAACGATAATATCAGATGATATATATATAGATAAGTGCAAGGTTAAACGAGCAACCAAGTAAAAGGAGTTGAATATGATAAGCTGTTTTATAAGATGATGTTTTATGAAAAGTATGTTATTTGTATAAAATGTTATATGTTTAAACTGAAATGATTTAGATAACGCTAAGATATGTAATATTATACAAACATTTATATATAGGAAGTACCAGCGGCGTATCCACCATGTTTGCATCATATTATATACTCCACGTTACCCGAACCATTTACCCAAACCAATCCACCATGTAAATTGTTCATGTATAAACCAAATGTCAAGTGTTATTGTGTAAACCATGTCAAATGTTTATGTTCAATGTAAATCATGTAATGTGCAACCCCAAAATGTATCATGTATGGTAAGCGAAATGTATCAACTTAAACCATATGCACAAAACAAGTCGTTGAAGTAAAACGTGGTTTAAATCAACGTTATGTTCTTTGGAAAATGCATGCTCAATTGATATTAACATTTATGCGGTATTGTAAACTATGCATACATCCAAGCCTTGAGACTGCGGCGATAAACCCTTAAACAACTTAAAGATTTATCTAAGTTATGTATATCGAATTCGGTCATTCCTTCCAGTCCTATCAAACCCAGGATTTCAGGAACGGGAATTGTCAATTCCAATGGTACCACTACCTACTAACGAACGGCGTAGCTAATGTTAATGAATGTATTGTCCCATGTTAAACAAACCAAATGTTATAACAAAATGAAGGCATGTGATGTAAACAATTACACTAAGTATGCTGAGTAAACATACGAAGCAGAAATGTTCATATAAATCAATGTGTCCATATGCTGAGTAAACATATGCAACATAAATGTTTATGTAAATCAATGTGTCCATATGCTGAGTAAACATATGCAACAGAAATGTTCATGTAAATCGATGTGCCCATATGCTGAGTAAACATATGCAGCAAAAATGTTATGTAAATCAATGTACTAAGTACGCACACAATGGGCATACATAGCATAAAATGTAATGAAATCATGTACTATAATGTACTAATGAGCATAGCAGATACACGATGTGAAAACATGGAAAGCATGAAAGTAACAGATAGGCACATGTGTTTCACCCCAAAACAGTTTAGAAAACAGTAAAAGATGGGGTTCTATGTACTCACCTGAGGTTGCTTTGTTGTTCTTGTGAAATAACCAGGTAATGCGAGAGGTCACAGAATATCAACGGCACCTAATAGGTAGCTATGTTAATATACCGGACCAAATCGGAAGGATCGGACAGTACGCGGGTTCGTAAGCCAAACGAGTATGGGGACTCGTACAATATGGCTTAACAAAGCCTACATACTAAAATGAAACTTAACCTAAGTGCTTATGGTCCATCATGACCCGTTTAGGTAGCTTATGCTACCCTAACGCGTCGTTCGCGTAGAACGCGTTCGGAACGCCTAACATCGTGACCACAAGGTATAACCTCGGAAGGTTATAGCTATGGTCACCTAATGTGTTTGGTTGGATCCTAATGATCGACCAAATGGGTCGGGTTCGAA
This sequence comes from Helianthus annuus, assembly GCF_002127325.2. Lineage (NCBI taxonomy): Eukaryota > Viridiplantae > Streptophyta > Magnoliopsida > Asterales > Asteraceae > Helianthus > Helianthus annuus. The sequence continues at coordinate 172,311,976 of NC_035449.2, read as the reverse complement.
AGTATAAGCGATGGTTTAGATCGCTTACCTTACGACCCTATATAAGCACTACACTAAAAGTGACGAGCTAAGCATGTTAGAACATGCTTAACTAAGCTTAGAAAACAGGTTTGGCATCAAAACAAACGGCTTTGATGCTCACGAGTAGTTTGGTTACAAAATACGCAAGAATGCGCATTTTGGCCGAAACTACGACTCGTCACTGAGCCTAGATAACGGGGTAATCAGTAGGTATGGTCACTACGGACCATAACCTTCGTGATCACGCTCACGTTATGAAGTTCCATGAACTTCGCATCGACCATAAGCTGGTCAATGCAGAAAGTCAACAAAACGTTGACTTTCGGACTCGAAAAGCGAATAAAAGAGCGAAAGAAGACTTACGGAGGGTCCCCGAGTGCTAATCAAGATCAAATAGCTCAGGTATGAAACAACGGTTCCAACTTAGAGCCTTAAGATCTGATTTTGTGATTTTTACACTAAAGGGGGGGGGGTATTTATAGGAAAAATGGAACCGTTAGGATCGTTTTATCGAATATCGTGCTTTGATCTCGTGCGTACATGTGTCCAGTGGTTAAGTTCAGTGAACTTGACTCTTGGCTCTTCATTGGGTGAAAAGGCATCGCCCCTTGATCGAACGAAAGGCCAGATTCTGCATTAAATGCAAAATCTTTCTGTCAGACATCCCCACGCGGCCCGCCTAAACATTTAGGCAAAACTCACGCGGGCCGCCTGGCCCTCTCTGATCTGCACCACTTGCAGAATTTACACATTTGGTCCCTGCTGCGTGTTTAAGCTATTTCCAGCCCTTCTAAGACCTGTAAAGCCATCTTTAAGGCCCTAAAATGATGCCTAAACATTGTGGACATGAAACATGCCCAAAAATATGTCGGATGTCGGTTCGTTTGGCCGTACGATCGCGATGTTCGCTTAATTACGACGGAATGCGCATAAGCGCGAAAGACGATCCAAATGACGCGACGAATGGATTTTTCTCATGCCAAACACTAAGGCATAATATAAGGATGCTTACATAAATTTTTGGATGTCCGGATGTATTCAGAACGTAAGTTATGCGCGAAAATGCAAAGTTGTGCACTTTTTGACACTTTTAGTCCCTGAATGACCCAAAAGTTTATTTTAGCATACCAAACCCCTCAAAGCCTATTTCTAAGCTATGTAAAGGATATTTATGGTATGTTTAACTTATGGACATCTTCCAGAATGTTCGTTACAGTTCAAATTGGTATACTTTCGCAGTTTGTCAAGTTTAGTCCCTGTAAGCGAATTAACTTGTTTTTGCCATACCAAAGCCTTCAAAACTTATTTCTAAGTTATGTAAAGGTTATTTAAGGTATGTTGAGTATCTGTTGATGTTCCGGAGTATTTGTCGCATTAAACTGAGTACGTTTACGCACTAGTTAGCGTATAACTCTCCAGAAAGCGATGTAGAGTTTGCAATTGAATAAAAGTCAAAACATGAAAAATGTAAAACACAATGAAACAAACATTGGGATCAAATAACATTATCTTATTGACAATTGAACTGTTCACAATGATTACAAGCACAGATGTTACAACGTCGTTATGGGTAAGTTTCTTCTCGACGATATTTATGTTACTGTTTTGTTTGATTCGGGTGCGGATACGAGTTATATGTCTTTGAAAATGAGTAAATTGTTAAAACGTACACCAACACCCCTAAACACCACACATGTCGTAGAACTAGCAAATGGTAAAAGTTTAGAAGCCACGCATGTAGTCAAGGGTTGTAACATCGTTCTAGCGGGTCAGACCTTCTCAATTGATCTTATTCCAATAGTTCTGGGTAGTTTCGACATCGTCATCGGTATGGATTGGTTATCCAAGCAGCAAAGCAGAGATCCTATGCAAGGAGAAGATCATTCGTATTCCTCGTACGGGAAAGGAACCTCTCGAAGTTCAAGGCGATAAGAGTGGTGCTGTGGTTGGCATCATCTCTTTCCTGAAGGCACAGAAATGTTTACGAAAGGGGCATACTGCCATTTTGGCGTTTGTTACTGATGCAGCGACGAAAGAGAAAAGAATAGAGGATATTCCAGTTGTACGCGATTTTCCTCAAGTGTTTCCTGAAGATTTACCAGGTCTACCGCCTCATCGTCAGGTCAAATTCCAAGTCGAGCTAGCTCCAGGAGCAGCACCTATAGCTCGCGCACCGTATCGTTTAGCTCCATCGGAACTGGAAGAACTATCAAAGCAACTACAAGAGCTCTTGGATAAGGGCTTCATTCGTCCAAGCTCTTCGCCTTGGGGAGCTCAGGTACTATTTGTGAAAAAGAAGGATGACACTTTCAGGATGTGCATAGACTACCGCGAATTGAACAATGTCACAGTGAAGAACCGTTATCCTCTTCCACGCATTGACGACTTATTCGACCAGTTGCAAGGGTCGAGCTACTACTCCAAGATTGATCTAAGGTCGGGTTATCATCAGCTGAGAGTCCGGGATGAGGACGTCTCTAAGACAGCATTCAGAACTCGCTACGGTCACTACGAGTTCCTAGTCATGCCATTTGGGCTTACAAACGCGCCTACGGTTTTCAGGGATCTAATGAACAGGGTGTGCAAACCCTATCTTGACAAGTTCGTCATTGTCTTCATCGACGACATTCTGATCTACTCCAAGAGTCAGGAGGAACATGAACAGCACTTACGTCTTATCTTGGAACTTCTACGAAAGAAACAACTATACGCCAAGTTTTCAAAATTCGACTTCTGGCTTCCTGAAGTCCACTTCTTAGGCCATGTGGTGAACAGGGATGGGATTCATGTCGATCCATCCAAGGTAGATTCGATCAGGAACTGGCCTGCACCGCGTACACCAACGGAAATACGCCAATTCTTGGGTTTGGCGGGGTATTACAGACGATTCATTAAAGACTTCTCCAAGATTGCACAGCCGCTTACGCTACTGACACAGAAAGGTGTCACCTACCGTTGGGGAGATTCCCCGGAAAACGCTTTTCAGTACTTAAAGGATAGGCTTTGCAGCGCACCTATTCTCTCATTGCCAGAAGGCACGGATGATTTTGTGGTCTATTGTGACGCATCGATACAGGGGCTTGGTTGTGTATTGATGCAGCGGGATAAAGTTATTGCCTACGCTTCACGGCAACTCAAAGTTCATGAACGGAATTATGCGATGCACGATTTAGAGCTGGGAGCTGTTGTTTTTGCGCTTAAGATATGGCGACACTACCTGTACGGTACCAAGTGCACTATTTACACTGATCACAAGAGTCTCGAGCATATCTTCAAGCAGAAGGAATTGAACATGCGTCAACGACGGTGGGTCGAGTTACTTAATGACTACGAATGCGCCATCAAGTACCATCCAGGCAAAGCCAATGTTGTGGCTGACGCCCTCAGTCAGAAAGACACCTTACCTAGGCGTGTACGAGCCTTGCAGCTTACTATTCAGTCTACTCTCCCTGCACAGATACGTGATGCTCAGGTAGAAGCATTGAAGCCAGAAAACGTCAAGGCTGAAGCCTTACGCGGTTCAAGGGAACGATTGGAACAAAAGGAAGACGATGCCTACTATGTAACGAGGCGTATTTGGGTCCCACTCTATGGCGGTTTACGAGAACTTGTGATGGATGAAGGGCACAAGTCTCGCTACTCAGTACATCCATGTTCGGATAAGATGTACCACGATCTCAGAACTACATATTGGTGGCCAAGCATGAAAGCTCACATCGCCACTTACGTCAGCAAGTGTTGGACTTGTGCGAGAGTCAAAGTCGAATATCAGAAACCATCAGGCCTACTTCAGCAACCGGAAATACCACAATGGAAATGGGAGCAAATTTCCATGGATTTTATTACTGGCCTGCCTAAGTCCCAGCGTGGGAACGATACTATTTGGGTGATCGTTGACCGACTCACGAAGTCTGCTCACTTTTTGGCTATCAAGGAAACGGATAAGTTCTCTACATTAGCAGACATCTATCTCAAAGAAGTTGTTTCTAGGCACGGGGTGCCAACCTCTATTATTTCGGATCGGGATGCACGATTCACTTCAGAACTGTGGCAAGCGATGCACAAATCTTTTGGCTCTCGGTTAGACATGAGCACAGCATATCACCCTCAGACGGATGGGCAGTCTGAGCGCACGATTCAAACTCTGGAAGACATGCTTCGGGCGTGTGTTATCGATTTTGGCAACGGCTGGGAAAAGTATCTTCCGTTAGTGGAATTTTCGTACAATAACAGTTATCACACCAGCATTCAAGCCGCTCCATTCGAGGCATTGTACGGACGTAAATGCCGGTCACCTCTCTGTTGGGCAGAGGTGGGGGATAGTCAAATCACGGGTCTAGAACTTGTAGTTGATGCTACTGAACGAATTGCACAGATACGACAACGCATTGCGGCGGCTCGTGACCGTCAGAAAGCTTACGCAAACAAACTCCGAAAACCGCTCGAGTTCCAAGTTGGGGATCGAGTGCTACTCAAAGTCTCACCCTGGAAGGGCGTGGTTCGTTTTGGTAAACGACGCAAGCTCAATCCACGGTATGTTGGACCATTCGAAATCATTGAGAAGATAGGCATAGTAGCCTACAGGTTAACCTACCAGCTGAACTCGGTGCAGTTCACAATGTATTCCACGTGTCGAATCTAAAGAAGTGCCTGCCAGATGAGACCCTCATAGTTCCTTTCGAGGAACTCACTATCGACGAGCGGTTGCAGTTCGTCGAGGAGCCAATTGAAATCACGGACTCCCTCTTGTTCGAGTTCGTTGGAACTCCAAACGCGAAGACCAGATGACAGAAAAGTACCCCCAGTTATTCGAACCACTACTGAGACTGAAGCTACTACTGCGGAATTTCGTGACGAGATTCCAAATCAACGGGGGGATGATGTGACACCCCAGGAAAACCAGTGAACAATACAGCTTACCTAGCTTCCTCAGTGAGTCCGTACCAAATTTCGGGACGAAATTTCTTTTAAGTTGGGGATAATGTGACAACTCAAATTTCCAAGATTTCTATATCGCATTTATTGCACGTTTATTGATTGTTTAATTGTTTGCTTGCACAATTAGTTTGCTGTGAAACTGTAACATTTTTTATTCAGTTAAGTATATGTGTTGATTATGAAAGATTTGTCAAATGTATGAATGTGGTGGTGAAACTGTGAACTACTTTGAGATGGGGTGCTATTGTAAATTATAGTACTTAGGGATGCATAGAGTAATTAGTGAAACTCTAATCATTGTTAACCCTAAGCCCTTTTCACTAATCATTTTCACAAAAACCAAAGCACTGTACTCTCTAATCCTCTCTACAACCATCTTCTCATCATTCTTGGATTCACAAGTTCTTTTACATCAAGTTTGATTACCAATCCATCTAGAATCATTCAACGTAATTGTTTATTGATTATTGTGATACTTGTAAACCCTAATTGATTGGTTGATTGTATCAATTCTTGATCCTTGTAATACTTGAAACCCTAGCTTTCATATGATGGTTCTGTGCTTTGGTTGATTCTTGGTTATTGTGTTATGATGATGATTAGTCGTGAAATCATTTGCTTGTATGATGATGATATTTGTTGAATTGATTTGTGCCATGTATTGTACGAATTAGGGTTTTGGGATCGTATAAATGCTAGAACGTAACTGATTGGATTCTTGTGATTCTGTGCCATGATTTGGAATTCACAGGTTATTGTTAGTCTGAGTTTATTATGTTGTTGTCTGAGTTTTTGCTTACTTGCACATAGTCCGAATTTGTTACACATCACAAAGGGTCCGAACTTTGTGAGGCCTTGAGGTCCGACCTTTTTGAATGATTAGGGCATGTGTCCGACCTTTAATAAACTTGTTTGGTCCGAACTTGTGCCTAGGGAAGTCATTGATCCGACTTTTACACGCACATAAGGGATCCGACTTTTAATTTGTGTGTAGTCCGAACTTTTACACACATCACAATAAACACACAAAACACAATTGCCTGAGTATCAAAGACTTGCAAACCCTAATTGAGTTTAAATACTTAGACATTTAACTAACCCTAGAAGCAATAACATACCGAGCAAACGAAGGTGAGTTCACACTCTTACTAAGGCATGGGATTCCCAAGGGCTTGGGAATGGGAATGAAGGAATGAGATTGACTAGATTCGTACATACACTGTTATTAGACTACCATACCATCGTCCTCGGTTGTGCAGGACACATACGTAAAACCTACGTATACTTGTATTGCTCACTGTCCTCAGGTTGCGAAGGACACTCACGTAAAACCTATGTGAACTTATACTCTCTCCTGCCTCGGTTATGTCAGGCACTTACGTAAAACCTACGTAAACCCCCGCGTACCCTATCCTCGGTTGTGAAGGATTACTTACGTAAAACCTACGTAAACTTGTACATGTTACTGTTCTCGGGATATGTAGAACACTTATGGTTGCGAATAGTCTAGTGGATATACAACATGGGAAGCCCCCACCAATAGAACGTACTATCGGCCCAGTAGAGCCACATGTTACAAACGAACCTACTATTACGCACCTACTTACTGTGAACTCGCTCAACTAGTTGTTGATCCTCTGTTACATCCCTTGCAGGTCGTTAGGTACATGGAGCTTGCACGGGGAGGAGCTGGTCGTTGTGGACTTGGATCGTGATTGTTTGTTGATCACGTTATGACATTACATACTTATTTATGTTGGGTTTTATTTATACGCTTCCGCTGAACAATGGTGACTTACTTATGTTTTGGAACACCTTTCACATGGATTGGGTTTGGTTTAATAGCAATTACTTTTACTATATATATTATTCTATATGATTGGTGGCTTGATCCTGGTCAGTCACGCTCCCAAGCGGTGATACTCCGCAGGTGGATTTTGGGGGTGTGACACATACAATCGGTAAAGAGGTTTGTTTATGTTTGTTGGTTATAATTACAAGTGGTTAGATGATTTGATTGCATATGGTAAATCAAGGACATTAAGTTGTACTTGTATTTTCCTACATCTGGTTGGAAGAGAAGATGATGAACCATATCCCCGAACATTTGTTTGATAAATCTACAAGTGGTAAAATCAATCAAACTTATTTTCCGGAAAAACCATTTTGATTGAAACAAACTTAAGTGTTTTGAGATCACAATGGGAAAATAGTTTATTGTGAGGGGGAGTTCTGATTGTTTTTGCATGAAGATGGTGATTTGAGGTAATTCACATAATGTTGTCAAATTTTCTTGTATAGTTTGTTTTCAATTTTTCCTCGGAAAATCAAAATTGAAACATATTTTGATTTTAGGGGGAGTAATAAAATTTTGAAAAATTTAAAAAAATCGAAATATGAAAATGAGTTTTGTTGCAAAAAGAGGAGATGATAGTACATCGGTGAGCTATCACAGCATGCTAGAGATTTGTAAAGTCAAAAATGTTTTAAACAAATCTTACTAATGATGTATTAGTAGACTTCACACAGTTAGTAAATTGTATTCGAGATATAAACATAAATTCAAACTTGCTTAGTTTGTGGGGAACACTACTTGGATATATAGGTAACCCCTGAAATCTCGTTTGAAAGGTTTATTATTCTGATATACTAGGTTTTTCTACACAATGAAGTCTGGGTTATTATTCCGGGACTTCTGCTGAATGGAAGTTCTGACCTAGTCCTTGGATAATACTTTCTTCATATGCTTGAAACAAAGCATAAAGCCCTCAGCTGATTAGACAATAAAATTGATAATCAGTTGTTGTAGCTAAAAGATCTCCTAAAGGGGACACACCGCAAAGTCGAAACTGATATCTCTCTGCGCATACGGAAGTATGGACCTGAGATCCCTCAGTTCTCGCATATCCCCTAATTAATATACAGATATCATTGTAGTATACTTTCCTGTAAATTAGAATATTGGGATCTGGATACGGGAGTATATTCAAGTGGTGGGACATGCAAATAAGTTTTAGTTCTAAAAATATTAAATACGTATCTTGAATTAATTGAAAACTTGTGTAGAGGTTTAAGTGGACAACAATACTGACGATCAGAAGTAAATTTGTTTGAACATATGCTGATTAATAAGATCAACGGTGTTAGTGATATGTCTTAAAATCCGATATGATCCTCTTGCACAATCTCTCAAAAATAGTGTTTCATTTCTGTATTTCATTAAATTCAAAAATCCAAAATTAGTGTATTTTTTGTTTGAATATTGAAAACTCCAAAAAGATTTTCGACAACAGAGTGTGAAGAACTGATTTTCAACATTTCAAGTGCTAAACATATTGAACTTGTGGTTTGGGAGAGAGTGAGTGAAAATACGAAGATTAACACGTCAAAATGGTTCATTCAACTTGTATTCTAAGTTGAATGTTAACCTACGTATTGATCTTCATAGTCTTTAAAATGTTAAACCTGAAACTATTCTTATGAGTGTTTGAGATGTATGCAGATGATGAGCTGAACAGAGAAAAGCCAGGAGATGATTTCAATGGTGGTAACAAATCCCAGACAATCCTAGCAGGGTGATAGGGGAAGTCTGATGAAAGTTATAGCCAAAGAAAGATCCAGGCAGAATTTCTGAAGAAGACCGAGCAATATCCGAGAATGTCATGTTGAAGACTCTCACTAAAGATTCTGTCAACATTCAAGGGGGAGTCTGTTGGTGCAGTTGTCTGTCAACTACATCTTCGTTCGAGTCTCAGAATAGGACTGATTGTATAATGAACGTAAAACAAGAAAACATGTAATAGATAGGTCCGCTCATTGGTCAAATAGAATTAGGTTCGCTCGAGTGGACATGACAGACCCGCTCGAACAACATCATAGCTGGTCCGCTCATATGAACATTGAGTGGTTCGCTCTAATATCAACAATGTATGATCCGCTCGAGTGGCTAATGTCTAGTTCGCTTATTGGGCCTGTCCTCCAATAAGCGAACCCAAACGCCTATATATAGATCAATGAGCAATCCAGTCAGTAACAGTGTGTTAAAAGATTGTCAGATTTGCGTGCTATTTCTACCTTAGTTTCTTGTTATTCCGCACCTGAAACTCATGAGAAAGCCTCTGAACAACTCGTCCGGGTCAGCAAACGATCCTACACATACTGATCGGCCCATACTAGTTATCACGATTATCATCATATAACATATCATCATACTACTAATAGTCCATACAACACTTAAATCAATTAACCTAATATTAATTATCATGAAAACCAACCCTATCTGATCCATTGCACAAAGATTCACACAATTTGATAATTAAACAAGGATCCCTAAATATATATTAAGAGGCAAGAATATTCATGACTTTCTCACACTTATAAAACATATCATGCAACTATATTAACCAAGAATACACATAATTAAGATCAAAGAAATCAGAATTTGAACAGGTATGGAACCACTAACCAAGATCTCGACCAATCAAGATGCTGAGACGAAGGGGAGGGGGGTCTGCCACTGCGATCAAATAATCAGTTGTAGCTTAGGGTTTTTGGTATAATAATATCAACATGCTATGCTACCTGAGGTTTGTATATGCGCAGAATATGTATATGCGCTGAAATAATGGTCGACCAAAATTAAATGTCCCTCTTGGGCTTGACCTGGCCCAAACGTAATTAGGTAGCCCACATAGGCTTTAGGCTTTGGGTGTGTGTATAAGGACAAGGTGTATGTGTGAAGTTGCGGCCCAAGATAGCAATCGTTTAATTAAAACGACTAACACTAAACTTAACCGAGTTAAATAAGCAAACGCGCCAGCATACATAGCTATGAGCAACCCAAACGTAACAGAAAGTGATTCGAAAATTAAAGACACCCCTAAGGATTACGGGTCGTCACATTAGACATGCTTGTGTTTTTTTGGCGGTTTGGCTTTGTCATGCTTGTGTTTTTTTGGCCGTTTGGAAAGGCAATATGACATGAGTTTTTTGTTTGAATATGTATCTTCAAACAACTCATCAGTGTCATTCGTCTAATTCTTTCCATTATAATATTCATCAATAACAAAATACAAAAACTGACATACGTCTGACCCTAGTATCTTTTTCTTGAAGTTTTGTCTATCTCATTCAGCAAAATGTTATTTGAGTCGCAGCACCTCAGGATAGAATGCATTTTTCGAAACTTCGTGTAGAACAATGTTGAATATAAAATAAACAATTTTTGGCATTTTTGGCGTTTTTCTGAGGAAATAGTGTATCTGTAAGAAAAGTCTGTTTTTTGGAAATTTTTGATATTTGAGAGATTTGCGGTTTTCTAAGATGATTGGTAAAACATGGCGTTTTGAGTAGGTGTGTTTGATGTTTTTGATTTTTTTGCGTTGTAAGATGAATGTTATATAGTAGAAATATGGCGTTTTCAGGTTGGGGGAGCTGTGTTCTTATGTATGAGAATGTTTTATTTATATAGGGATGTGTTTTGGTCAATAATGGCGTTTTATTCATTAGGTGGCTTTTTTGTATAGAAGTGTAAAGACCTTTTTACCCATAATGAGGGGCGTCGATTCAATAGAATTCGTGTTATTTACGAAAACACCACCGCGCCAATCTAGTCCATAGATTGTTTTGATCGGACGATCCATATGCGTTCTCACCGTTCTCACACTTTTCATAGTTTTCTCTAAATCTTGACCCTATATATATATAGGGGACCGCTAAAATGAGAACCACCTCGAGTTGTAAGAACCGTGAGAACTACACCGTACGGGGCGAGGTGGACCAAAATTTTTTTTCATAAACATAGTTGCGTGTATTATAAACACATTTGTAAAAAAATTTTAAAAAAAATGTCATGTGTGTATTTTTGAGCACCACAAGTTTGTGTTTACGTGTACCGTAAATCTAACCGGAAAATTTACGGTACCCGTAAACACAAACTTGTGGTGCTCAAAACTACACACACGACATTTTTTTGGAATTTTTTTACAAATGTGTTTATAATACACACATCTACGTTTATGAAAAAAAAAATTGGTCCACCTCGCCCCAAATCAAAAAGTTCTCACGGTTCTTACAACTCGAGGTGGTTTTTATTTTATCGCATTTCTATATATATAGGAACAGGATCAGGAGAGGACACCTCAAAGTGTGAGACGGTGAGAACGATTCTCAGCCACAAGATCTTAGTGATTTGTGGCTGAGATTGATGCGGTGACATTTTTGTAAATAATAGGGGCCTTGGAACTACCAGGAGGGGTAAAATAGGAAGATCCAAACAAAGGTGCACATGCTAATCACATGCCATTTTCCCCCATCATATTTAAACGTCAATAACTTTTTTATACGTGATTATTTTTCAAAAAAATATTACACCATAAAACTCAGTGTTTTTTATCTTTCCAACGAGTATACTATTGATATACTTTTCGAAAAAAAAATAACTGGGTTTTATAGCGTTTTTTTGAACCGGGTGTTTTAAGGCGTTTTAGACTATGTATTTTCATGGTGTTTTGTCTGAACTAGGTGTTTTTATCGCGTTTTAATTAGGTATTTTCATGGTGTTCGTTTTTCTGAACCAAGTGTTTTATGGCGTTTTCAACTGAGTTTTTTCATGGAGTTTTTCTGAACCGGGTGTTTTATGGCGTTTTTACACTAGTACAAATTATCATTTTTCTGAGCTCAAAAAATTTATAGCTCAAAAAAATGGTTTTTTGAGCTATTGTAAATTATAGCAAAAAAAATAGCTTTTTCTCCCTGGCGTTTTAAATTACAGCTCAAAAAATGGTTTTTTTTAGTTGTAAATTATCGCTCAAAAAATAGCTTTTTATGGCGTTTTTAACTGGACATTTTGATGGCATTTTTCTGAATTTGGTGTTTTTATGGCGTTTTATTTGAACACCCAGTTTAGTTCATGTGAGTGGGTTTTTTTTGACAATATTACCCCTTAGTGTAATTTAACATCAATGCCACATGTCACCACCAAAATCGTTCTCACGTCTTTCACCGTTCTCTCTAAATCTTGAACGTATATATAGAGTCAGGTTAACGTACAATAGCTCTTATGGTACAATATGTATAGTTGTACACGATCATCTCAGCCGTCTGGTCTGATCGGGTGCGAATTCACTTTTGAACATGCGATTTGTGCTAAAACACCAACATGCGAAATTGTTTTATATACCAACATGCGATGTCATCATATTTACCAACATGCGAAATTGCTAAAAAAAACAAGATACGATTTCATCAAAAATACCAACATGCGATTTCCAACATGTTTTTTTTATAACATCCGATTTCAAATATCGTACGTATTATACGTTAAGAGATATTGTATTTTACACTTTCGCTATATATATATATATATATATATATATATATATATATATATATATATATATATATATATATATATATATATATATATCAACATGCGATTTCCAACATGTTTTTTTTATAACATCCGATTTCAAATATCGTACGTATTATACGTTAAGAGATATTGTATTTTACACTTTCGCTATATATATATATATATATATAGGGCAGGGTTCCAGCGTGAACAAACTCCCAAGAGTGAACTGCGTGAACAGATATGAACCCATGATTTCCTTTTTAGTTGTTAAGGGTAGGATTATAATTGTATAAAAAATTAGATTTAAAATTCATTATTTTAATAATTGAATTAAGTTACATCTTTCGTAATTTAAATTCATTATCCACATTATGTTTATTTATTAATAAGATAATTATCAAAACAAACAACAAATCACTAGATTTCAATTTTAATTTTTATTTCAGATTTCATCACCAGAATTCAAATTTTGATTTTTTAAGATCCACGTAACCTTCATATTTCAACGGTATACACATGTGTACTTGGATATAAATAGAACTGTACACATGTGTACCTAGCATCGTACATATGTGTACAGTAATTCACAGGTGTACATCAACATTCGATACAAAAAAAAATTCTGAGATATCACAAAAACAGACGATATACACATGTGTACTTCGCATTAAAAAGATGGCAAAATCAGAATACACATGTGTACATCGCATTTAAACAAATAATTAATTGTAATAATTGAATTAAGTTATATCTTTCCTAATCCTTGATTTGATTTGTGAGAGATTTATGCAATCAATTTATGAGGATAATTTATTACATGATTTGTGAGAGATTTATTCAATCAATTTAAGATTGAATTTACACATATACCCTTTTTGTATTTAATTAAATGAAAAGATTAACCAAAGAATTACCATCATGCCACTCACTTTAATCTTTAGATCATAAAAATCAAGCGCCCAGATCAGTTCACGCAGTTCACTCTTGGGATTTTGTTCACGTTTGAACCTAATCCTATATATATATATATATATATATATATATATATATATATATATATATATATATGTGTGTGTGTGTGTGTGTGTGAGAACGGTGAGAACGCTTATGGATCATCCGATCAAAACAATCTATGGACTAGATTGGCGTGGTGGCATTTTCGTAAATAACATCAATTTTATTACGTGGGCGCGCTTCATTAAGGGTAAAAGGGTCTTTTGACTTTTCCACACAAAACACCATCTCATGAAACAAAACGCCAAAAACAAAAATCACACACCATTCTAAGTAAAACACCATTAGATATAAAACGCCAAACTTAATTATAGTAAAATCCCAGAAAAAAAAAACTGCCAAAAAAATCCTATATATACAATATCTCAGACCTTCGGTTGAAAACACACACAAAAACCCAAACACCATATTTTATATATCCCATACGCCTTAGAAACGCCAAAAAACCCCAAACATCAAATATTTTCTAACCCAAAACGTTTTTTTTTTTTTTTTTTTTTTTGAAATTCACTTTGGCTGTCTTTAAGATTTCGCTCAAAGAAATGGACAAAATCCTTAAGTGAGGATCTTGCCCATTTCATTGAGTAAAATCTTATTCACTTATCCTCAAATTCCATCCAATTGATAACGCCAAAACATACAAAAAACATTATTGAGGTTTGTTGTCAATAAAGTTTAGCTATATGGGGTAGACAACATTGTCAGTTATCTTTCTTAACCGAGGATTAACAATGTTATCCATCTCATTAAGCAAAACACTATTGATTTTAGCATGATCAAATTTTGAGGTTTAAGGTGCTTTTATTTGGTGGCGTTCTTTTTATTGGTAAAACGCCAAAAAGTTAAAAAAATCAAACATCGTTCATTGGATAATTCAAGATTGTTTACTGAAGAGTCTAAACTCAATAACATTTTGCAGCATGAGATGGACAAATATTCAAGAAGAAAAAGAGGCTGATGTCACACTTTATTCTTCGAAACGACGACAAAAAACTACTTGAAAAACATAAAAAACAAAATGGATCTTACGAAATTCGAACCAGCCAGTTAAGATGATTAAAAAAAGAAGAAAGAGACCGATGACAGTGAAGATTTGGAAAATCAATTGTTTATATATTCTTTTTTTTTATTTTCTTTTTCAGTTTATTGTTATATAATAAAAACGCCATATACAATAAAAACGCCAAAACAACCAAAATGCTTGTTTAAACGCTATTTGTCACACCCTAGCTTTGCGGAAGTGTGGGTTATTTGGTGTGACTTCTTAATACCATAGCAGCAATCATAACAATGCTACATGATAAAAACATGAGATATTCACCGTTAATAGAGTTTAGAAAAATACCATATTGTACTTGTCTGAAAACATCAATCACAAAAGGAGTTACAAACCTTCACTTGATTTAATGAGTTCATAAAAACTTAGCAAAAGACTTTAAAGAATACTAGGTTTAGAGACATGTAACCCGTCCAGGATGAGGTTACACCTTCAAAACCCTGGATGACTTCTTTATTCAAACGCAGCTTGAAAATACGTGCATACCGTGCCAGATCCATTAGTTCCCTGAAAAACATGAGGTTTGAAAAGTCAACATAAAGATGAGCGAGTTCATGTGTTTAGTATGTGCGCGCGAATAAACCTTTATAATCGTTGAATGTATGAATGTTTGTAAACTCTGGTATGTAAGCAAATAAGGAAACATATCAGTTAATGTGTATCCACATGGTCCAATCTGCGGGTGCATGGGAGGGGATAGGACCTAGTCATCACATGGTCCAACCTGCGGGCGCATGGGTAGTGTTAGAATGTAATCACCGTATGGTCCAACCTGCGGGCGCATGGGTGAGGCGAAGATGTATTCACCACATGGTCCAACCTGCGGGCGCATGGGTGTTGTTGAGACAAGATCACCACATGATCCAACCAGCAGGTGCATGGGTGGGATTTGTTAAGCTCAAATAGACCTATCACTTGTATCCCTCGATCGTCCCACGAGCACTAATGGTCTTAAGACTTCACCTATCCAGTCACATAATCTAACAGTTCCTTCCTTAGCTAACCATACCATTTGTAACTGTCTGTAGCAGTATGTAACATGTATTTCACCCCCGAAGTTATAAAAATGAAAACAGTTAAGAGAAAAGGGGGACATGAACTCACAGTATTGCGTCTTCGTACTCGTAACCCAAATCTCTGCGGCAAACACGACTACCTACAATGGTCTAATGTCTATTAGACGAACGGGTAGTGCCTTTGTCTTAGTATATATGATTTTGAGTTACGATTCATGTATTATGTCACACCCCCAAAATCCACATGCAGAGTACCACCGCTTGGAGGCGTGACTGACTAGGATCCAGCCACCAATTACACTGAGCAATTTAATTCATAACATAAGTAATACTCACCAACCACAAGGTTAGCAAATATCATAGTCAAAGTTCAAAAGTTTTAAGTTTAAGTAATAGTTCAGATAAGTAGCGGAAGCATAGACAAACTAGTTTAAAACAAGATTCTTAGTTCAAGTTTGTTTAGAACCCAACACACGGGTTAGACGACCATTACACTTCCACAAGCTGCAAGCTCCTGAGTCACTGGGTACCTGCAAAGCATGCAGTAGGGTATCAACATAATGTTGGGGAGTTGACGAGGTGTCAAGTTTTAGTTTTCGAAAACGTAGGTTGTTTAGATAAAGAATTTATAATCACATTATGGGGAGCTACCCCATCTGTAAGCTCACTAAACTGTAGATACCGAAACTGTTGACGGAAAGTTGTTGTGCCCCGTGTCAATGTCTATCGTCATTGACCAAGATGCAAGGTCTACTAGTTCACGCCCGATCCCCCCGGTCACGGTGTGAGGTTGTCAAACCTAATAGCGCTATCAACTAATAACCCGTTCTCCCATGGCGATTAATCGGTACTGTAAGCAGGGACTTAAGGTGATAGAGTTTCGTTTAGCTTGGCTAGTTGTGATTTATAAATAATATCCAAACGTATCTCCCCCAGAGATAGTAAGTACCCATTCGGATTTCCCACAGAAATAATAGTTCAGAAGTATTTTTTCCCAAAGTTGGCAGTTTGTCCGTGTCCCTCCCTGGGACGCATGCTTTTAGTGTGTGAACTCACCTTGGGTTGCTCGGCAGATTAGGTTACCTGGTCAAGCACGCTGGTCACCAGTATAGGTCAGGTTTGGGTACAGAGATGTCACGTATTCTACACATAGCTAACACATAGCATGCATACAGTTACATGTTGAGTTATTGGGCCTGCTCTACTATTTGATCAGTCAACAGTAACAACTAACACATTGTCCAGTTAAACAGACAACCCAAACAAACTACGTTATGGCCCAATAACTAAAGTAAGCAGCCGAGTCGAGACAAGGTGGTCTCGACTCGAGAACATGCGGTCTCGAGTCGCAACCAGGAGATCTCGAGTTGTAATGGCTGGTCTCGAGTGGTGCAGGCATGACTCGCAACCCCGGAGGTCTCGAGTCCCGTCTCGAGTCGAGATAATGTGATCTCGAGTCGAGACCTTGATGGTCTCGAGTCCCTGAAGTCTGTTTTGAGTTGCTTGGTCTAGGTCTCGAGTCGCAATCACTGCGGTCTCGAGTTGTCACCATGTGGTCTCGAGTCGAAACCAGAGGTCTCGACTCGTTTGCCTGCTGATTCTGGTACATCTGCCCGCAATGTACTATCCAACAGAATGCTGATTTCATGATATTGTGTACTATCCAATGAGGGTTGACAAACATGTTTTCTTGTCTAAACCTTAATCAAAACAGATCAAGCAACAAGTTTTTCAAATATTTTCATCACATTCATGTTGTTCTTTATTAGGGTTTTCATTATAAACATGTCCATACGGTTCATGATGAGATTCATCCAAATAGATAACATTCTTCTTGTTCAAAGCATAAGCATACATCCTTATTCTACAATTCATATCATGCTACTTGGTCAACAAGGATCATGTACACATTTATTCTAAACACTATGACACATTTGACCTATAATATCAACATAAATCGGATGATCATAAACACCCTACACTATCAATCATTCATCATTCAAATATCTTATCACTTCATTATCATTCAAGAGCTCACATATTTCATCCATCATTTTCAATCATTCAAAGTAAATAGCACCATTATACACATAAGCACCTAGTGAACATCAAAACACTAACCGGTTGTGAAAAGGCACCGATTCAAGGAAGAAAGTGAGAAATGAAGTGTCCGAGTGATGATGATGAGCTTGACCGAGGCTCCTTGTTGTCGCCGATTGAATCCGAGAGAGATAGAGAGAGGTTAGCTTGATTGTTAGGGTTTTAGTGAGAGAGAAAGAAGGAGTGTGTGTGTGGGAGTGAGTGAGTGTGGGAGAATGATGGAAAATGAGGGATGGTTGGCTTGGGCATGGGTTTTATACTCGGTTTGGGTGGTGCACCCTACAAGGGTTCCGAGTGGACTCAAAGAGGTTTGCAGCCCCAACCGGCCCAACTATTTACTGTTCACTCGAGACCGAGTGGTCTCGATTTGGGTACGTTGTGGTCTCGGTTCAATATTATACACACATACATATTTATACATACATACAACATATAGCATAACAAGAAAATCACAACCTACATTTAATAATCCGTACGTACACATTGCTAATACAAGAGGGTTACTCGGGAAGACCTAGAGTGTCACATTATCCCCAAGTTTTAAGAACTTTCGTCCCGAAAGTTAA
Organism: Helianthus annuus; assembly: GCF_002127325.2. Lineage (NCBI taxonomy): Eukaryota > Viridiplantae > Streptophyta > Magnoliopsida > Asterales > Asteraceae > Helianthus > Helianthus annuus. Next base: position 172,293,910 of record NC_035449.2, on the reverse strand, counting down.
GGCAGCCACTGTCAAGTTAGTATGTGTGAAGGTGTTTCAACGTGGTGTCACATTATCCCCCCGTTAGTTTGGAATTTCTTCCCGAAATTCGGTTGTAGCTTCAGTGCTAGGGGTTTCATTTGGGAACAACTGGGGATACTTGCACTTCATCTGGTCTTCCCGCTCCCAGGTAAACTCTGGGCCACGTCGCGAGTTCCAACGAACTCGCACGAGAGGTATCTGGCTACGTTTGAGGGTTTTGATTTCTTGATCCGTGATCTCAATCGGTTCCTCAGTAAAGTGTAGCTGTTCGTCAATAGTGAGTTCCTTGAAGGGGATGATGAGTGTTTCATCTGACAGACACTTCTTCGGATTAGACACGTAAAAAACATCGTGCACCACACTCAGCTCTTCAGGCAGATTCAATTTATAAGCAACCTTACCGATCCTCTCGGTAATTTCGAATGGTCCAACATATCGCGGATTCAGCTTGCCCCGTTTACCAAAACGAACCACACCCTTCCAGGGTGAGACTTGAAGGAGAACCCGATCCCCGACCTAGAATTCTAGCGGTTTCCTACGCTTATCAGCGTAGCGTTTCTGACGGTCACGAGCCGCTGCCATGCGTTGTCTAATCTGGGCAATCTTCTGCGTTGTGTGTACCACCAGTTCTGGGCCTGTGACCTGGCTGTCACCAACTTCCATCCAGCAAAGAGGTGATCAACATTTAAGACCGTACAATGCCTCGAAGGGTGCTGCCTGAATGCTGGTGTCGTAGCTGTTATTGTAGGAGAATTTCACTAGCGGTAGATGCTTCTCCCAATTCTTGCCAAAATCGATCACACATGCTCTAAGCATGTCTTCCAGGGTTTGGATGGTGCGTTCAGACTACCCATCCGTTTGTGGGTGATAAGCGGTGCTCATGTCCAAACGTGAGCCAAAGGATTTGTGCATAGCTTGCCACAACTCGGAAGTAAATCGTGCGGTCTCGATCGGAAATAATGGAAGTTGGCACCCCGTGCCTCGAAACTACTTCCTTTAAGTAAACTTCTGCCAAGGTAGAAAACTTGTCTAATAGCCAAGAAGTGTGCAGACTTGGTCAATCGATCTACTATCACCCAAATAGTGTCATTCCCGCGTTGGGATCTAGGTAGGCCAGTGACGAAATCCACGGAAATTTGCTCCCATTTCCATTTTGGGATTTCTGGTTGTTGGAGTAGGCCTGCTGGTTTCTGATACTCAGTCTTGACTCTTGCGCAGGTCAAACATTTGCTGACATATGTTGCTATGTAGGCTTTCATGCCAGGCCACCAATACGTGGTCCTTAAGTCGTGATACATCTTATCCGAACCAGGATGTACTCATTAACGGGACTTATGGTCTTCGTTCATCACAAGTTCACGTAGATCTCCATAGAGTGGAACCCAAATGTGCCATGTCACATAGTAAGCGCCATCTTCTTTTTGTTCTAATCGCTGCCTCGATCCTCGCAAGGACTCAGCCCTGATGTTCTCCGGTTTTAGTGCTTCAACCTGAGCATTTCGAATCTGAGTAGGGAGGCTAGACTGGATAGTAAGTTGTAGCGCTCGCACGCGCTTGGGTGTAGTGTCTTTTCGGCTGAGGGAGTCTGCCACGACATTGGCCTTGCCCGGACGGTACTTGATTGCGCATTCGTAATCATTCAAGAGTTCGACCCATCGACGTTGTCGCATGTTTAATTCCTTTTGCTTGAAGATATGCTCGAGATTCCTGTGATAGGTGTAAATAGTGCACTTGGTACCTTACAGGTAATGTCTCCATATCTTAAGAGCAAAAACCACTGCTCCCAGTTCCAAGTCGTGCATAGTGTAATTCTTTTCGTGAGTCTTAAGTTGTCAAGAAGCATAGGCAATAACCTTCTCGCGTTGCATCAACACGCAACCGAGCCCACGAATAGACGCATCGCAGCAAACCACAAAGTCGTCAGTACCTTCAGGTAACGAGATAATAGGAGCACTACAGAGGTTATCCTTTAGCTTCTAGAACGCGGATTCCTGAGCTTCACTCCATTTGTAAGCAATACCCTTCTGGGTGAGAGTCGTGAGGGGCTGAGCAATCTTCGAAAATCCCTTGATAAATCTACGATAGTATCCTGCCAATCCCAAGAATTGGCGAACTTCGGTCGGAGTCTTAGGTGTAGGCCAGTTCTTTACAGAGTCGATCTTAGCTGGGTCGACGTGAATTTCGTCCTTATTGAGCACGTGCCCAAGAAAATGGACTTCTCGAATCCAGAAGTCGCATTTCGAGAACTTGGCGTACAGTTGCTCATTACGAAGGAGTTCGAGAATAAGACGCAGGTGTTGTTCATGCTCCTCTTGACTTTTCGAGTAGATAAGGATGTCGTCGATAAAAACAATTACGAATTTGTCGAGGTAATGCTTGCACATTCGGTTCATGAGATTCATGAAAACCGCAGGCGCGTTAGTCATTCCAAAGGGCATGACAAGGAACTCGTAATGTCCATAACGAGTTCTGAATGCAGTTTTGGAGATGTCTTCATTACAGACTCTTAGTTGATGATAGCCCGATCATAGGTCAATCTTAGAGTAGTAGCTCGATCCTTGCAACTGATCGAATAGGTCGTCAATACGTGGGAGAGGGTAGCGATTCTTGATGGTAACCTTGTTCAGCTCACGATAGTCGATGCACATTCGGAATGTGCCATCCTTCTTCTTAACAAAGAGTATTGGTGCTCCCCAGGGTGACGAACTAGGGCAGATAAATCCTTTATCCAATAGTTCCTGTAGTTGCGTAGAGAGTTCCTTCACCTCTGCGGGGGCTAGTCGATAAGGTGCACGAGCTATAGGCGCTGCTCCGGGAGCTAGCTCGATTTGGAATTTGACCTGACAGTGGGGAGGGAGTCCAGGTAGTTCTTCAGGGAACACCTCGGGGTAGTCGCATACCACTGGAAAATTTTCAATCCTCTTTTCCTTTTCCTGTGTGTTGGTGACAAGTGCTAAGATAGCGGTGTGTCCCTTTCGTAAACACTTCTGGGCTTTCAAGAACGAGATGATGCCTGTGACTTCTCCGCCTTTGTCACCTTTTACTGTGAGGGGTTTGCCAAAACGGCGGGAAATGCAAACCATTTTCACTAGACAGAGGATTTTAGCGCGATGTTTGGATAACCAATCCATACCGATGACGACGTCGAAGCTTCCAAGAACGATATGGAAAAGATCGATGCTATAGGTCTGACCAGACAGTACTAGTTTGTAGTCGTTGACAACGTGTGAGGCCTCGATGTTTCTACCATTAGCTAACTCGACGATATGTTTAGAACTTAGTAACGAAGGCGTGTGCTTAAGCTTCTTACTAATACGTAGGGATACATAACTAGCATCGGCTCTAGAATCAAATAATACAGAAACGTAACGATCATCGAGTAGGAACTTACCCGCCACAACATTGGGGTCATTCCTTACTTCTCTAGCTCCAATCACAAAAGCCCTTCCTCTTGCACCATTCCCAGCATTGTTGTTTGATCGTTGTTTCCAGGTCCCTGATTGTTGTTGCGGTTCTGGTTCATTTCAGGGCAATTCTTCTTAATGTGCCCCTCAGATCCACACTTGAAACAACCCTTGACGTTCCCATGATGTTGCTGCTGCTGGTTCTGCCCTGCGGGACGTGGACTCCTACATTCCTTGGCCACATGCCCCATCTTGTTACAACGCTGACACTGACTTTTCCCACAAGGCCCACTGTGGTGTCGATTGCACTTCTTGTACTTGGGGTGGTTCCCGCGATAACCACCCTGTTATTGAGGGCCCTTGTTGTTGTCAGTTTTCCTTTGCTGGGTTGGGGCCTGAGTTGGGTTAGCATCCTTGCTTTGATTTCCTTCCCACTTACGCTTGTTATCACTAAAAGATCCAGCAGTAGCACTGATCCTTTTGGGCAACTTGCCGTGTTCCACAGCCTAATCAGTGAGTTTGTGAGCAAGACGAACGACTGGCTGAATGGTATTCAGATTGGCTGCGGTCACATGGCTTCGGATTTCTGGAGCCAATCCCTTGATGTACAATTCGATTCTTCGATACATAGGTCGAGACATGTTTGGGCAAAGAGCAGCATAGTCGTTGGACTGTTTGGTGTATGCCTCGATCTCTGATCCAACCATCTTGAGCTCAAAGTACTCGTTTTCGAGCCTGTGGATGTCATCCCTATGAAAATACTCTTCCTTAATCATGTCTTTGAAATCTTCCCATGCAGTAGCATTAGCAGTTTCCAATCCAAACATCTGAATTTGCGCCTTCCACCAGGAAAGCGCATTTCCTTCAAGCGTACCAGTAGCAAACTTCACCCAATTTGCAGGGGGACACTCACAGACAGCAAAGACAGCTTCGACTTTCTCAATCCAGTGTAGAAGACCTATGGCACCCTCTGTGCCATTGAAAGGGAGAGGTTTGCAATCCATGAAGGTTTTGAAAGTACAAACATGTGGTTGCGCAGGCGTGCGCTGACCTGTTGTGAGAAGCGAAGCGAATAGGTTTAGAGGTGAAAAGACGATGCGACGGTAGGATCTAAACATCCTAAAATAACGTGTTTACCTACAGGGTGAGCTGCGAAAGCTGCAGCCACTGTGTTAAGCTGGTTAGTGAATTAAGCCTGAGTCATGTTAATGTTTCCTCTTCCACGTCCACTCATTGTCTTCATAATCAGAAAATATAGTATGAGTGTGATGTCGTAATGTAGCGATGTTAGGATCTGAGGCCGTCATGATTGTGTTTGTTTGCATAAAATGAACATTCAAAACATATGTGATGATGTAAGTGCAGCGGAAATCAGTAGCAAACTTTGTAAACACAATCAAAGGAGAATATAGTTTGATAAACAATTGCTTCACATTAAGTCAAATGATTACAATCACTCAAAAAGAATCAAATGTAACAGTACAGAGTACCGCTCCATTTATAGGCAAACCAAACTACTGATGTACCTCAGCTGACGTCACCATGATAGTGACATCTAATGACCTAACAAACTATAAACACTAATCTATACAAAACTACTGATGTCTAACAACTGATTGATAATACTATACAAAACAAGTTTAATCACTGTTCACGTTCCACTGTTGTAGCCTAAGCACTGATTACTTGAACATCAGTGCTTTCTTCAAAAGGTGATCAGTCTTTGAATGAGCAGTGCTTGGATCTTCAGCAGTACTTATGAGACAACAGTAGATAGAGCTCAGTGTTTGTCTTCAACAGTCTTTAACGGTATCATCAGTGTTTAGTTTCATCAGTTGTTGTAGTCAGCAACACTTAAGATTCATCAGCTGTTAGAATACCATTGTCAAGGGGAAAGCAAAGTGTAAACTGCTGCTTATTGATAGTCCACTGATGTGATCCGGTTTTGGCTTTACATTATCTGTTCCTCTGTTATGGTTAAATCCCAACAATCTCCCCCTGGAACAGATAATGCCAAAACCCTTCATTATTCAGGACCTTTATTACTCATCAAGAGTGCCTTAGCATGATTCTTAAATTCAGCTTCAAATTCCTTGGCACTCTGGTCATCCTCATCCCTGCACAGTGAAAGTTCAAGGAGATCCTACAAATCTTCAACACTTAGGTCTAGTGATTCTTTCCTTGATATATACTTCACTTCACCATTGGTTCTGACCAAAGTCAATACGTGGGTTTTTTGATCAGACATCCACTTTAGTATTTTAAAACCTAATGGGTTTCTTGGGAGAGACTTATTTTTCGATGAGTTGAGGGATGATGGTTGTAACATTTGTGCTTGTGATCATTATGAACAGTTCAATTATCAATAAAACAATGTTATTTGATCCCAATGTTTGTTTGGTTGTGTTTTACATTTTCCATGTTTTGACTTTTGTTTAATTTCAAACTCTACATCGCTTTCTAGAGAGTTATACGCTAACTGGTGCGTAAACGTACTTAGTTTAATGCGATAAATACTCTGGAACATCAACATATGCTCAACATACCTTAAATAACCTTTACATAACTTAGACATAAGTTTTGAAGGCTTTGGTATGGCAAAAACAAGTTAATTCGCTTACAGGGACTAAACTTGACAAACTGCGAAAGTATGCCAATTTGAACTGTAACGAACATTCCGGAACATGTCCATAAGTTAAACATACCATAAATATCCTTTACATAGCTTAGAAATAGGCTTTGAGTGGTTTGGTATGCTAAAATAAACTTTTGGGTCACTCAGGGACTAAAAGTGTCAAAAAGTGCACAAGTTTGCACTTTCGCGCATAACTTACGTTCTGAATACATCCGGACATCCAAAAATTTATGTAAGCATCCTAATATTATGCCTTAGTGCTTGGCATGAGAAAAATCCATTCGTCGCGTCATTTGGATCATTTTTTGCGCTTATGCGCATTCCGTCGTAATTAAGTGAACATAGCGATCGTACGGCCAAACGAACCAACATCTGACATATTTTTGGGCATGTTTCATGTCCACAATGTTTAGGCATCATTTTAGGGCCTTAAAGTTGGCTTTACGGGCCTTAGAAGTGTCGGAAATGGCTTAAATACGCGACAGGGACCAAAACTATAAATTCTGCAAGTGGTGCAGATCAGACAGGCTCAGGCGGGGCGCGTAAGGATTGCCCAAATCCTTACGCGGGGCGCGTCAGACTCCCAGAACAGATAAGATCAGCTAGTCAGCAAATTTCAGCTGGTTTAACCACAACCACATGTTTTAAACTTGCCCTTTCAGCTCACTAAGGGGTATTTTCAGTAACCACATGTTTACGACAAGTGTACGCGCAAGATTCAATCACGTTTTTCAAGAAACGATCCTAACGGTTCGGGAAATACTATAAATACCCCACCCCCATTCTTGCAAAAACCCACACAATCTGATCAAGAGCTCTAAGTTGGAACCTTTGCTTCATACCTGAGCCATTTTGATCTAGATTAGCATTCGGGGACCCTCTGTAAGTTTTCTTTCGCTCTTTTATTCGCTTTTCGAGTCCGAAACTCAACGTTATGTTGACTTTCTACATTGACCAGCCTATGGTCAACACGAAGTTCATGGAACTTCATAACGTGAGCGTGATCACGATGGTTATAGTCCGTAGTGACTATACCTACTGATTACCACGTTATCTAAACTCAGTGACGAGTCGTAGTTTCGGCCAAAATGCGCATTCTTGCGTGTTTTGTAACCAAACTACTCGTGAGCATCAAAGCCTTTTGTTTTGATGCCAAACCTGTTTTCTAAACTTAGTTAAGCATGTTCTAACATGCTTAGTTCGTCACTTTTAGTATAGTGCTTATATAGGGTCGTAAGGTAAGCGATCTAAACCATCGCTTATACTTTCGAACCCGACCCATTTGGTCGATCATTAGGACCCGACCAAACACATTAGGTGACCATAGCTATAACCTTCCGAGGTTATACCTTGTGGTCACGATGTTAGGCATTCCAAACGCGTTCTACGCGAACGTAAGCACCTAATGTTTTAAACTTGCGCGTTAAGTAGCATAAGCTACCTAAACGGGTCGTAATGGGCCGTAAGCACTTAGGCTAGGTTTCATTTTAGTATGTAGGCTTTGTTAAACCATATTACACGAGTCTCCATGCTCGTTTGGTTTACGAACCCCCATACTATCTGATCCTTCCGATTTTGGTCTGGTATATTAATATAGCTACCTATTAGGTGCCGTTTGATATCCCGTGATCTCTAGCATTATCTGGTTATTATACAAGGAATTCAAAGCAATCTCAGGTGAGTACAAAGAACCCCACCTTTTACTGTTTTCCAAACTGTTTTGGGGTGAAACATATGTGCCTATCTGTTACATTCATGCTTTCCATGTTTTCAATCATATGCCTGCTATGTTGTTAGTACATTATAGTACACTATTTCATTACATTTCATGCTATGTATGCCCATTGTGTGTGTACTTAATACATTGATTTACATCACATTTCTGTTGCATATGTTTACTCAGCATATGGACACATTGATTTACATGAACATTTCTGTTGCATATGTTTACGCAGCATATGGACACATTGATTTGCATGAACATTTCTGTTGCATATGTTTACTCAGCATATGGACACATTGATTTACATGAACATTTCTGCTTCGTATGTTTACTTAGCATACTTAGTACAATTGTTTACATCACATGCCTTCATTTTGTTATGACATTTGGTTTGTTTAACATGGGACAATACATTCATTAACATTAGCTACGCCGTTCGTTAGTAGGTAGTGGTACCATAGGAATTGACAACTCCCATTTCTGAAAGCCTGGGTTTGATAGGATTGGAAGGAATGACCGAATTCGATATACATAACTTAGATAAACCTTTAATTTGTTTAAGGGTTTATCGCCGCAATCTCAAGGCTTGGATGTATGCATAGTTTACAATACCGCATAAATGTTAATATCAATAGAGCATGCATTTTTCCACAGAACATAACGTTGATTTAAACCACGTGTTACTTCAACGACTTGTTTTGTGCATTTTACATATGGTTTAAGTTGCTACATTTCGCTTACCATACATGATGCATTTTGGGATACACATTACATGATTTACATTGAACATAAACACGTTGACATTGACATACCCATTTGGTGGTTTACATTGAACATAAACATTTGACATGGTTTACACAATAACGCTTGACATTTGGTTTATACATGAACAATTTACATGGTGGGTTGGTTTGGGTAAATGGTTTGAATAACGTGGAGTATGTAATATGATGCAAACATGGTGGATATGCCACTGGTACTTCCTATATATAAATGTTTGTATAATATTACATATCTTAGCGTTATCTAAATCATTTCAGTTTAGTCATATAACATTTTATACAAAAAAAATACTTTTCATAAAACATTGTCTTACAAAACAACTTATCTTATTCAACTCATTTTACTAGCTTATTCATTTAACCTTACATTTATCTACACATATCATCTGATATTATCGTTTTTCAAACGGTTTACAAAGCGAGACAAATTACAAGGTTCGTGACTGACTGTTATTAAACATTTCTTTAAACTCAAGTCATGAATCCCACTTTCACAAAACCTATGTATCTCACAGGCATTTTTATGCTGACGTACCTACTTTCACATGTGTTTTCAGGAGCTGTTCCATAGGATGTTGATCACGATACTATGGCAGACCTGTGCCTTAGAGACTAAAACTGAAGATAGACTTAGTTAACTATGTTATAAAGTCTTTGTTTTCCTGTTTAAGACAATGTACTACACCTGTTTAATAAATAAAATGTAACTTTAATTTCCATGGTTGTATAACAATTAATTCTATCCACAACACTCCCCGGCGTTTCTGCCGCGGTTGCATGTTATACGCGGCCGGGGTGTGACAGAAGAGTTGGTATCATAGCCATTGGTTATAGGGAATTAGGTTATTAGTAATGCTTTGACCTAGACTATAACTTTCTAGGACCCTAACACAAGTTATCTTGTGTTTAGAGCTTAAAACATGCACATCACCTATCCTTAGGTGATAACCACAACGGGAATTTCGATTCCGAATCCACTTTGAAAATTAATCATCTGTTCTAGGATGATTGATTACTAGGTTTTGAACCCTCTGTTATAAGGTTTTGAACCCCTTTGGATTCTCAAAAATCTCGCCAAGGTTTTGGGGCTTTAATAATGTGAACACGTGCGAACTGGAAGGGTGAATGCCTGTACCCTGAGTTTTCTGTCTAAGGCTAGAGTGTTCGTACAAATCCACATAATCGGACCAGTCACTCTTACCTGGGAACTCTTGGGGTGAGTGTTCACTTATAGGCGAACATGTCTTCGCGATACATTATTTTTGACCCACTTACTTTGACTAGACTTTTCGTGTCGCTTGTTTGCTTTGCGATGCGTAACCACCATCTTTGCTTTTGTTGATTCTGTTTCATCTCATTCTCTTCATCCAATCATCTCACTCGTTTCCTTTCATGTTTTTCCTCTTTTAGAATGCCTCCTCAACGCGACAACCAGATAGCTACTGCCGAGCTGGAAGAAATTATTGCGCAACATATGGCTGCTCAATTCCCAAATCTCTTTGCTCAATGGAACCAGGCCAACAACAGCAACAATGGTACATGCAAATACAAGGATTTTAACTCGGCTAAGCCACTCAAGTTTAGTGGTTCTGAGGGAGCAACTGGGCTTCTTCAGTGGTTCGAGAGCATCGAGAGCACTCTCCGCCATGTGCAGTGTCCTGACAATCGCAAGGTCGAGTTTTCTTCAAGTGTGTTTCAGAAGAGGGCTCTTACGTGGTGGAACGGGGTTATGAGAGATCAAGGTGCAGAAGTTGTTCTAGCTCAGACATGGGCTGAACTGAGAGCTCTTATGATGAGGGAGTTTTGTCCTCGTCATGAACAACGGGCGTTGGAGAAAGAATTTGATGTTTTGAAGCAAGATAGTGGCGAGCACATGGCTTATACCGATAGGTTTGAGGTGTTAAGTCTGCTTTGCCCGACTATGGTTACCCCACTCGAAAAGGCCATCGAAAGGTACATCGACGGCTTACCTAAATCAGTACAAGACTTCCTTACTGGTAGCAACCCTACCACACTCCGTCAGGCAATCGAGTTATCAGCGACACTGACTGAGTCGCAGATTCAAAAGAATAAGCTACACAGGAAGGGCGACAAGGGCAAGAAACAGTCGGCTGACAAGGAAGATAGCAAGAAAGGTCAAAACAAGAAGGGAAAGGGTTCTGGTTCCTCAAGGGGGTCAAGGAAGCGTAAGGCTTCCCAAAACTATGCTGTCACTGCCCAAGCTAACCAGGCAGCTCCCAACCAGCCTCCAGCAAAGAAGCCCTACTCAGGAAGTGCACCTTTGTGCAATCAATGCAACAGTCACCATCAGCCGCAATATCAGTGCCGTTTCTGTACTAACTGTGGGAAGTCGGGTCATCTTGCCGATGTTTGTCGGTTTGCTCAGAATCGCAGTTCAGAACCCTGCTCAACAAGTTGCTCAGTAACAGGGTCACGCTGCACGACCAAACTACCCACCAGGTGCTTGTTATAACTGTGGGGATCTGACCCACTACAGAAATCGGTGTCAAAGACTAGTCAACCAGAACCAGAATGCAAACCAGAATCAGGCACAGGCTCGAGGTCGAGTCTTCAACATGAATGCACAAGAAGCACAAGCAGACAACGAGGTGGTGAACGGTACGTTCTTTATTAATAATCAGCCAGCATCTGTTCTTTTTGATTCGGGTGCCGACAAGAGCTTTGTGTCATTGTCTTTTGAGACAATGCTTCGCGTGTCTAGAACGAAACTAGGTAAACCTTTGACATTAGAGGTTGCCAGTGGTGAACCCGTTGTTCTTAATTCTGTTCTACGCAACTGCCAGTTGAACCTTAACGACCATATTTTTCCTATTGACCTCACGCCAATGCAACTTGGAAGCTTCGATGTTATTGTGGGAATGGATTGGTTATCCAAGCATCTCGCAGAGATAGTTTGTTCTGAGAAGATTGTTCGTGTACCGCTGTCGACAGGCGAGATCCTACAGATTCGTGGTGAGAAGCCTGCCAGTGGTCTCAAACTCATGTCTTGTTTTAAAGCACGGAAGTATCTACGAAAGCACTATGTGGCCTTTTTAGCACATGTTACAGCAAATAAAGGCAAGGGTAAGTCTATTTCAGATATTCCTATCGTTCGGGATTATTCTGAAGTTTTCCCTGAACAGTTACCTGGTCTACCTCCAGCACGCCAAGTCGAGTTCCGTATTGATCTCGTACCTGGTGCAAATCCCATTGCCAGAGCTCCATACCGTCTTGCACCGTCTGAGATGCAAGAATTACCTAAACAACTTCAGGAGCTCTCCGACAAAGGTTTTATTCGTCCTAGCTTTTCACCATGGGGTGCTCCCGTTCTTTTTGTAAAGAAGAAGGATGGATCTTTTAGGATGTGTATCGATTATCGTGAGCTTAACAAGCTCACCATCAAGAATCGATATCCCCTACCTCGCATTGATGATCTCTTCGATCAATTGCATGGCGCTTCTTACTTTTCAAAGATTGATCTGCGATCTGGATATCATCAACTCCGGGTACATGAAGAAGATATTCCAAAAACAACGTTCCGTACTCGTTATGTACATTATGAGTTCACAGTCATGCCATTCGGTTTGACTAATGCTCCTGCTATTTTCATGGACTTGATGAATAGGGTCTGCAAACCTTATTTGGATAAGTTCATCATCGTTTTCATTGATGACATTTTGATATATTCTAAGACGCGAGCTGATCATGAACAACATCTTCATCTCACTTTGGAACTCCTAAAGAAAGAGCAACTTTTCGCCAAATTCTCCAAGTGTGAATTTTGGCTTAAAGAAGTTCAATTTTTAGGACATATTGTCAATGAACAAGGTATTCATGTAGATCCCTCCAAGATCAGTGCGATTAAGGATTGGGATACACCTACTACTCCTACTGAAGTTCGTTCTTTTCTTGGCCTAGCGGGTTATTACCGCCGCTTCATTGAGAACTTCTCAAAGATTGCAGTTCCTCTTACTACTCTAACACAGAAGAACAAGCCATTTGATTGGGGAGTCAAACAAGAGGAAGCGTTTCTGACTTTGAAACAGAAACTTTGTGACGCGCCTGTCCTAACTTTGCCTGAGGGCAATGATGATTTCGTCGTTTATTGCGATGCATCTAAATTCGGTCTTGGCTGCGTCCTGATGCAAAGAATCAAAGTCATAGCATACGCATCAAGACAGTTGAAGATACATGAGAAGAACTACACCACTCATGATCTTGAGTTGGGTGCAGTTGTCTTCGCTCTTAAGATTTGGAGACACTACTTGTACGGTACAAAATGTGTGGTTTTCACTGACCACAAGAGTCTTCAACACATCTTCAATCAGAAAGAAAACATGAGACAACGACGTTGGGTTGAACTTCTAAACGACTACGACTGCGAGATTCACTACCATCCTGGTAAGGCGAATGTCGTAGCCGATGCTTTGAGTCGCAAGGAACGTACTAAGCTTCATTGTGTACGTGTCCAATCTGTTATTCAAACCGATATCCAAGCCCATATTTCTCAGGCTCAACAAGCTTGTGTTTCACAAGGTTTGATGGATAAGGAATTTCCTTATCACATAACGCCTGCTCTTGAACTGAAGGACAATGGATCATATTACTTCTTGGACCGTTTGTGGGTCCCAAGCCAAGATAATCTTAGTACCTTGCTTATGGATGAAGCCCATAAGTCTCGTTATTCTATTCATCCTGGCTCAGATAAGATATATAAGGATCTTCGTATACAGTATTGGTGGCCTGGTATGAAGAAAGACATTGCCTTATACGTATCCAAATGCCTTACTTGTCTTATGGTTAAGGCTGAACATCAGCGTCCTTCCGGATTATTGGAGCAACCAGAGATCCCAGTTTGGAAATGGGAAAAGATTACTATGGATCTCATTACTAAACTCTCGCGCACAAAGAAGGGTCACGATGCCATCTGGGTAGTCGTGGATCGTCTTACGAAGTCAGCGCATTTCTTGCCAATCCGTGAGGATTTTTCGGCTCACAAAGTTGCTCAAATATATGTAGATGAAATAGTAGCTCGACATGGTGTTCCTTTGAACATCATTTCTGACAGAGATGCTCGTTTCACTTCTCATTTTTGGAGAACCATGCAATCTGCTATGGGGTCCAAACTTAATCTGAGCACAACCTATCATCCGCAAACGGATGGTCAATCTGAAAGAACAATCCAGACACTGGAGGATATGCTTAGAGCTTGCGTGATCGATTTTGGTGGTAGTTGGGATTCACATCTTCCATTAATTGAATTCTCTTACAACAACAGTTATCACTCCAGCATCAACATGGCTCCTTTCAAGGCTCTCGATGGTCGAAAATGTCGTTCACCAGTCTGCTGGAATGAGATTGGCGAGGCTCAGCTTACTGGACCTGCCCTCATTTTAGAGACAACAGATAAGGTTAAGAAAGTTCGTGATAACCTTCAGACAGCTAGAAGCCGTCAAAAGAGTTACGCGGACCTAAAACACAAGCCCTTGGATTTTCAAGTCGGTGATCGTGTATTACTTAAGGTCTCACCTTGGAAAGGCGTGATCAGATTTGGAAAGAAAGGAAAACTTGCACCTAGATATGTTGGACCATTCAAGATCGTCGAAAGAATCGGAAAGGTAGCCTACAGACTTGAGTTACCTCCTGAACTTGGAAATGTTCACCCAGCCTTTCACGTGTCCAATCTCAAGAGGTGTTTAGCTAATGAAAACCTCCACATACCGCTTGACGAAATTCGTGTTGATAAAACACTGAAATTTGTTGAGAAACCGGTAGAAATCATGGAACGTGAAGTCAAGTGGCTTAAACGCAAGCGCATTCCTTTGATCAAGGTTCGCTGGGAATCTAAACGTGTACCCGCATTTACTTGGGAATGTCAAGATCAAATGAAGGCGAAATATCCGCATCTGTTTCCACGAGTTTCCTCTAAATAAATTTTGGGACGAAATTTCCACAAGTAGGGGAGGCTGTAACATTTGTGCTTGTGATCATTATGAACAAATCAATTTTCAATAAAACAATGTTATTTGATCCCAATGTTTGTTTGGTTGTGTTTTACATTTTTCATGTTTTGACTTTTGTTTAATTTCAAACTCTACATCGCTTTCTAGAGAGTTATACGCTAACTGGTGTGTAAACGTACTTAGTTTAATGCGATAAATACTCCAGAACATCAACATATGCTCAACATACCTTAAATAACCTTTACATAACTTAGAAATAAGTTTTGAAGGCTTTGGTATGGCAAAAACAAGTTAATTCGCTTACAGGGACTAAACTTGACAAACTACGAAAGTATGCCAATTTGAACTGTAACGAACATTCTGGAACATGTCCATAAGTTAAACATACCATAAATATCCTTTACATAGCTTAGAAATAGGCTTTGAGGGGTTTGGTATGCTAAAATAAACTTTTGGGTCATTTAGGGACTAAAAGTGTCAAAAAGTGCACAAGTTTGCACTTTCGCGCATAACTTACGTTCTGAATACATCCGGACATCCAAAAATTTATGTAAGCATCCTAATATTATGCCTTAGCGCTTGGCATGAGAAAAATCCATTCGTCGCGTCATTTGGATCATTTTTCGCGCTTATGCGCATTCCGTCGTAATTAAGCGAACATCGCGATCGTACGGCCAAACGAACCAACATCCGACATATTTTTGGGTATGTTTCATGTCCACAATGTTTAGGCATCATTTTAGGGCCTTAAAGTTGGCTTTACGGGCCTTAGAAGTGTCGGAAATGGCTTAAATACGCGACAGGGACCAAAACTGTAAATTCTGCAAGTGGTGCAGATCAGACAGGCTCAGGCGGGGCGCGTAAGGATTGTCCAAATCCTTACGTGGGGCGCGTCAGACTCCCAGAACAGATAAGATCAGCTGGTCAGCAAATTTCAGCTGGTTTAACCACAACCACATGTTTTAAACTTGCCCTTTCAGCTCACTAAGGGGTATTTTCAGTAACCACAAGTTTACGACAAGTGTACGCGCAAGATTCAATCACGTTTTTCAAGAAACGATCCTAACGGTTTGGGAAATACTATAAATACCCCACCCCCATTCTTGCAAAAACCCACACAATCTGATCAAGAGCTCTAAGTTGGAACCTTTGCTTCATACCTGAGCCATTTTGATCTAGATTAGCATTCGGGGACCCTCCGTAAGTATTCTTTTGCTCTTTTATTCGCTTTTCGAGTCCGAAAGTCAATGTTTTGTTGACTTTCTGCATTGACCAGCCTATGGTCAACACGAAGTTCATGGAACTTCATAACGTGAGCGTGATCACGATGGTTATAGTCCGTAGTGACTATACCTACTGATTACTACGTTATCAAGGCTCAGTGACGAGTGCCTAGAACCCCATCTTTTACTCAGGTGAGTACATAGAACCCCATCTCAGGTGAGTACATAGAACCCCATCTTTTACTGTATTCCAAACTGTTTTGGGGTGAAACACATGTGCCTATCTGTTACATTCATGCTTTCCATGTTTTCACATCATATGCCTGCTATGTTGTTAGTACATTATAGTACACGATTTCATTACATTTCATGCTATGTATGCACATTGTGTGTGTACTTAGTACATTGATTTACATCACATTTTTGTTGCATATGTTTACTCAGCATATGGACACATTGATTTACATGAACATTTCTGTTGCAAATATGTTTACTCAGCATATGGACACATTGATTTACATGAACATTTCTGTTGCATATGTTTACTCAGCATATGGACACATTGATTTACATTAACATTTCTGCTTCGTATGTTTACTTAGCATACTCAGTACAATTGTTTACATCACATGCCTTCATTTTGTTATGACATTTGGTTTGTTTAACATGGGACAATGCATTCATTAACATTAGCTATGCCGTTCGTTAGTAGGTAGTGGTACCATAGGAATTGACAACTCCCATTTCTAAAATCCTGGGTTTGATAGGATTGGAAGGAATGACCGAATTCGATATACATAACTTAGATAAACCTTTAATTTGTTTAAGGGTTTATCGTCGTAGTCTCAAGGCTTGGATGTATGCATAGTTTACAATACCGCATAAATGTTAATATCAATAGAGCATGCATTTTTCCACAGAACATAACGTTGATTTAAACCACGTGTTACTTCAACGACTTCTTTTGTGAATTTTACATATGGTTTAAGTTAATACATTTCGCTTACCATACATGATGCATTTTGGGATACACATTACATGATTTACGTTGAACATAAACACGTTGACATTGACATACCCATTTGGTGGTTTACATTGAACATAAACATTTGACATGGTTTACACAATAACGCTTGACATTCGGTTTATACATGAACAATTTACATGGTGGATTGGTTTGGGTAAATGGTGTGAGTAACGTGGAGTATGTAATATGATGCAAACATGGTGGATATGCCGCTGGTACTTCCTATATATAAATGTTTGTATAATATTACATATCTTAGCGTTATCTAAATCATTTCAGTTTAGACATATAACATTTTATACAAATAACATACTTTTCATAAAACATTGTCTTACAAAACAACTTATCTTATTCAACTCATTTTACTAGGTTATTCATTTAACCTTACATTTATCTATACATATCATCTGATATTATCGTTTTTCAAACGGTTTACAAAGCGAGACAAATTACAAGGTTCGTGACTGACTGTTATTAAACATTTCTTTAAACTCAAGTCATAAATCCCACTTTCACAAAACCTATGTATCTCACAGGCATTTTTATGCTGACGTACCTACTTTCACATGTGTTTTCAGGAGCTGTTCCATAGGATGTTGATCACAATACTAGGGCGGACCTGTGCCTTAGAGACTAAAACTGAAGATAGAATTAGTTAACTATGTTATAAACACTTTGTTTTCATGTTTAAGACAATGTACTACCCCTGTTTAATAAATAAAATGTAACTTTAATTTCCATGGTTGTATAACAATTAATTCTGTCCACAACACTCCCCGGCGTTTCCGCCGCGGTTGCATGTTATACGCGGCCGGGGTGTGACAATGGCCTTGAAAACACTTGCAAGCTTTCAAACATTCTTTTGAAGGCTTGTTCAATGACTTTGTTTGCTGCAGCTATGTCTTCTGCAGTTTCTTGTTCAATAAGCTCTTGCCTTTCACTCTCTGATGTGTTTGTTGCAGTGTTTGGTGATGCAGGTTTGTTTAACGCCTTTTCAAAAAGGCTCTGAAGCTTTGTTGAGTTGTCTTCTTTCAGACCCATTTTCATGATGACGTCTTTGAAGTACTCTGCTTCTTTTTCTTTAACCTCTTCCTCAGTCAACTGTTTTCCTTCGTTTAGGTCTGATTTGAACATTGTTCTGAGGTTTTCAATTTGCTGTTCAAGCTTCATCATTTGTTCTCGTTTCTTTGAAGCACTTGAAACAGTTATCTTTCTTTTCTTTAGCCTTTCATAGGCGTCATCAGTCTACTGCCTAGACCACTTTGATATGGCTCCAGCAGTATCCGTCTTAGCATCCACTAGCTCCTTTTTCTTTCCTTTGTATTCAGCAGTGAGGTCAGCAATGAGCTTTTTGTATTTACTCCAGTTTAGAGCATTTTTCTTCTTTGAAGGATTATTCTTTATTTTCTGAATTCTTTCTGCCTCATGCTTTAAAGCAACTAAAGGCCATTCTTTAAACTGTTGTTCTTCAGCAGGATAAAATTTTTCTGTCATTATGTAGGCTAGATATTGTTCTCTTTATCTTTTCTTTTGATCATCCTTTTCCTTGTCTAGTTCTTGTGCAAATTCTTCTATCTGCTTTATCTTTGTAAGGTAGAACTCCAGTCTTTTAGCAATGCCCTCTTCGGTTAGACTATCATTTTCACTGTCAACCTTAGCTTTTACTTTTGCTTGCCTTGCCTTTATTTTGAGATAATCATTCATATCTTCTGGTGCCATGTAGCCTATGAGAGAGGAGAATTTTCTTTTTGAGGGATCTTCTTCTGTATAAAATTGCCTCATCTCATTTTTGACGGCTTCAAGTTCCAGTGGATACTTTACAACATTTGGATCATGTATCCCTTCATTGGCAGTGATCGGCTTTCTTTTTCTGCTAAAGAGCTTAGGTTGTGATATAGGAAAGGATAGAGCAGTGGTGGATATTTGACTAACAACTGTTGAAACAACTGGTGTCTCAACTGCTGTTTTCATTACAACTGCTGATGTATCAGCAGATGTCTTCTGCTTTTGAGCAGGGGTTATTATGGCGATTGTTTGAGTGGTGATCAGTGGTTGACTAACAGTAGTTGAAACAACTGGTGTTTCAACCACTGTTGCCATTACAACAGATGTTGTAACATCTGTTTTCTTCTGCTTTTTAGTAGGGGGTGATGATGGTTTGGATGGTGGTTTTTGTGTTGTGGACACAGGTGGTGGTGGTGGAACAGTAGTTGTGGTGGTGTGTGATGAGGTGGTGTGTGTTGGAGGTGTGTTTGTTGATGATATGGCAACTGTTTGGCTACAGTCAGCAGTTTTTGTAACTACTGATGTATCAGCTGTTTGAGTTGAAGGTTTTGAGGTTTTGGGTTCTTCTGGTTCAATATACAACCCATCTTCTATTCCCTTCTTTTTCAACTTGATTTTCTCCCCCTTTTTGGCATTATCTGCCAGGGGTGTATCCATGAAGAAGATGGTAGATGGAACTTTTTCACTCTGGGCAGTCTTTTGTATGCTAGCCTTTATTGCCTTGATATCTGCTTGAGTGTCTTTGAACCTTGATTCCACCATGTTGGTCAGCATTTTTACTTGAATGGCATGCTTTTGATCAGCCATATGTTGTTATTTTTCAAGCATGGGTTGGAAGATATTCCAAAGCTCATTTGTAGCAAATGCTTGTGGAGCAGATGCTTGAGCAGGAGGAACAGTTGATTTGGCTTTCTGAGCTTTTAACAGCTGTTGCACCATATCTTTTATCTCGGCAACTGAAGATTCCAGGTTTTCAACTCTGGCCGTCAATTCATTATATTTTGAATCATTACCTGAATTAACAGGATCATCTAAATCCCCACCAGCATTGGTTGTATCTGTGACAACTTGAATTTCCAAGATTTCTATTTCGCATTTATTGCACGTTCAATTATTGCTTAGTTGTGTTTGCACAATTAGTTGCTATGGAATTGTATACGTTTTAATACAATGAACGGTATTATGTGATCATACATGGTTATGTGTTAATTGTGATAGACTTGTTAAATGCATAAACTTGGTGGTGAAACTGTGAAACTGTTTGAGATGGTGTACTATTGTAAAATATATTAATTAAGGGTGTAGAGAGCTATTAGTGAAACTTAAGCTATACTTAACCCTAATCCCCTTGTTCACTAATCATTTTCACAAAACCAAAGCACGTACATTCACTTTCTCTGGCAATCATCATCACCACCATCATTGGCAAGATATCCATCACCCTTGATTCCACGTTTTCTCTAGAATCAGTACAAGGTAATTGTTTGTTGATTGCTTGATTACTATTAATTCTTGATTCTTGTACTTCTTTGATTCTTGTAATTCTTGGTAAAACCCTAATTCTTCATATGATGCTCACTGTGATTATTGGTTTGATTCTGATTAATGTGATGATGTTATTGCTTAGTGTAGAATCGATTGACTGATGATGTAGATGCAGGATATGTGGGAATATTGATTGTTGTTTTGATCAGTACAATGCAAAGTATGTATTTATGGTTTCACGATCGTAGGAGAACAAAAACGTAACTGATACAATCTCATGGAACAGAAACACTCGTATGTTTAAATTGGTTGTCTGAGGTTTGTGAATGAATGTAATTGTCTGAGTTTCATATGCAATATAGTCCGAATTTTGGAAGTTGTAAAGTGATCCGAGGTTTATATAACATGCTTGTCCGAGTTCTTTATGATATAACATGTCCGCACTTTATTAACATCAAAGAAAGCTTTGTCCGACTTTTGAAAGGGCCAGGGGGGTTCGAGTTTTTGGTAATGTTGGTTAAGGGTCTGAATTTTCTGAATATCAAGGGAGATGGTCCAAGCTTTTTAATAAACACATGTTCCGACTTTAAACATGTATGTTGTTGTCCGACTTTTAGGGTTGAATGGAAGGGGTCCGACTTTTAGACACTAACCTTGTCCGAGTTTGTTCAACACAAGTGAGGGTCCGACCTTTGTGACCACCACCTCTAGTCCGAGTTTTGCTTTGCCCATGTGATCCGAGTTTTAACTCCCCAACACCCTGTCCGAGTTTTTACGGGGCTTGGCCCATGTCCGACTTTTTACTCTCTCACACAAACTATCTGAGTTTTAACCCCTCACATGTCCGAGTTTTAATTCCTTGTTTCATGATTCAACCTTAAAACAGGGGAAGCCCCCCCCCCCCACACACACACACTTGTCCGAGTTTTACAGAGGGCAAGGCCCTGTCTATTTTGTGAGGCCATGAATTGTATATTAATTGATGATTGGATCTGATAAGATATGTATGTCCTTTGCTAGCCACTAACACCGTTAAATCTGTTAAGTTTATTGAAGCTGCTAAATGTACTAAGTATGTTAACGTTGGCAACCAGGTTAATATTCATGTTAGATTTAACAGTGAAAATCAAAGACGTGACGCATGAATTATATGAATACGATTAACTGTTCTCGTGTTGTATGATTCTGTGTATATAATCGTATGATAGTGAATGCAACTGTGTGATCTTACATGTATGAATCGGTCTATGTGATATCATCCTGTACACAATAAGCACACAAAACACAGATGCTTGATTTTCAATGACTCGCAAACCCTAATTGGATGCAAACACTTACATCGTATCATGTGCAATATAACCTAGGTCGTGTGTAGCGGATTTAGACACTTGATAAACCCTAGAGCATAGCATACCGAGCAAACCAAGGTGAGTTCACACCCTTACTAAGGCATGGGATTCCCGGGGCTTGGGAATGGGTTTCAAAGGAATAAGGTTGAAGAGATTCGTACTGACACTATTACTAGACTACCATACCATCGTCCTCGGTTGTGCAGGACACATACGTGCAATCTACGTACACATATACTTACTACTATCCTCGGTTGTGAAGGATACTTATACATACTACTATCCTCGGTTGTGAAGGATACTTATACATACTACTCTCCTCGGTTGTGAAGGATACTTATACATACTACTATCCTCGGTTGTGAAGGATACTATACATATTACTATCCTCGGGTGTGAAGGATACTTATACTTAATTACTATCCTCGGATGTGAAGGATACTCACGTAAGACCTACGTGAACTTCTACTTACTACTGTTCTCGGTTTGTGAAGAACACATATGGTTACGCATAGTCTAGTGGATATACCACATGGGAAGCCCCCACCAATAGAACGTACTATCGGCCCAGTAGAGCCACATGTTACAAACGAACTTACTATTACGCATTTACTTTCTGTGAACTCGCTCAACTAGTTGTTGATCCTCTGTTACATGCCTTGCAGGTCGTTAGATACATGGAGCTTGCACAGGGAGGAGCTGGTCGTTGTGGGCTTGGATCGTGATTGTCTTGTTAAACACTTATGACATTTGATACTTTATTTCGATGGGTTTTTATTTATACGCTTCCGCTAAACAATAATAACTTACTTACGTTTTGGAACACCTTTCATATGGATTTGGTTTGGATTAATGGCAAATACTTTTACTATATATATTGTTCTATATGATTGGTGGCTTGATCCTGGTCAGTCACGCTCCCAAGCGGGGATACTCCGCAGGTGGATTTTGGGGTGTGACAGTATTAATGTGTGACTTAGGAACCGTGGCCCAAAAGTCATCCATTGATGCCCCTTGTTCTTGGTAATGGGTACTTCTTTCTTCCGCACTCGATAAACCTTTGATGGTACCGGTGGTTAAAGTTAAATCACTGGTGGTTACCGATGTTGCCATGGAAGAAATTACCTTCAAGGGAGTCTTATTAATGTGACAACTGTCCAACTGAAAATCTGTTGATCCATCAGTTGTAGTTGCTGCTCCACTTGAACTACCACCGAGAGTTACTTGTAACTCAGGGGTGTCACCTCCTCAGCTGTTGCTGGGATAGCAGAGGTATGAGCATCAGACCCATTCACTTGTGGAGGTATACTCTCAGTAATGGGTAATAGAGAGGAACGAGTTTGTGTCTATGCCATAACAACTGCATGCAACAGGGGTATTATTGATTGTGGCAATATGATTGGTGAGGGTATGGGTGTTGAAAGAGACATGTCCTTGGGATCAGGACTGTGGAAGATGGATCCGAGTGGGTCCAGAGCTTGATATTGTGGGGTCCCTGTGCTTACAACCTGATCCTTTTGTGAGGATGCAGGAGGAGTTTTAGGCTGGGGTTGAGATCTTTCTTCCAACTGCTGTGAGGAAGTAGCAGCAGTGGTTACTTGTGACTTTTGTGCTGTCATTGGCATTGACTCTGGGATCTCATCTTCCAGAGTTGCCTTTGGTGTGGGTTTGGTAGGTTTTCTGGATATTTTCTTTTTGGTCTTTTTAATGGTGGCAGGTGTGGGTTTCAAAACAGTGGGTGTGCTGCTTTGATCACTTGGAGCAGTGGGCTCAGTAGAGGTTGCCTGAGGATCAGTGGCAGTTTCTAAAACCTGCTCAGGCACCTTGGCTTTTAGATTCATTGGTGCCATCATTCTTGAAAATGTTTCAATTGTTAAACATCTTATTTTAAAAGAGACACCTTGTTTGGGCAAATCTGCATCTTTCTCTACAAATTTTTGTTCAAAATAGTAGCTTAGAAATCTTGGAAAGAGCAGAAATGCCTTATTATCAACGTTCCTTACCAAATCATCAAAAATTTCCTAGGAGTAATTATAGTTTTTATCGTTTAAAATTGCATACCCCAGGCATTGGATTTTTGTTGGTATTTCATTAAAAGACGTTGTTTTATTAGAAACACACATTAGTAGTGTGTGAAATAAAAATCTGGGTGCAGAAGGGAAATAACCCTTTTGTAGGGTATCCCTACTCGGTTGTTCTGCATAGCCCCTGTTCATGAAATCCTTTTGCAACTCGTCTTTAGTAAATGAGGTTTTTCCTTTCAAATCATTGAGTTTAAAAATTTCAGAGAGGGATTTTGGAGAGATTTGTACTTGTATCGAGGAGTTGATGGTTGTGATGATGTCTCCTTGTTTTTCAAGGTTAGCATTTTTCCTGAACTCTCTCTGGGTATCAAGGTAAATAGGAGCATTTGCTGTTATCAAAGTTTTGTACTCTGACGCAGATAAAATGTCAATGATGGAGTCGAAGGTGTGGTTATCGGTAGGTTTTGTGAGTATACCCAAATAGTTGTGTGGAGCTTTGTAACGAATCTCCGTGGTTTCAGCGGCCATTTGAGTGGCATCTGCTGTGGTGGAGGAAGAAGATGGTTTTGATTTTATTTTCGTTTTTGGTTTCGTCATTTTTGATGAAGAAGATCGAAGAAGATTTTGGAGATATGAGAGGGAAACTACTTTGAGAAGAGAATATTTGGAATTCAATTCGACAGTGTAAGCCTCTGTTTGGGTTTAATCAGGGTTTTATTTTTGGAAAAAGGTGAATGCTGATGTGGGAGCGGTTATAATGATCTGAAGGCTAAAAACTGACCACGTGCCAACCCCTGATGAAATGGTAAATAATGGAGGACAGTTGTTTTGACAACTACTAATGGAACAATCATCAGTAGTTACAACGGTAATGAAATGAAACAGTGGGTGATTTTTACCATCAGTAGATGCTTTTACTACATCAGTGGATGGCATATCAGTGGATAAAACAATGATTTTGAACAGTAGTGTTTTGGTAAGAACAAAGGTTGACAATTAGCAGTGGACAGACTTTAGAGAACAGAAGTTGATGTACAACAGCATTTAAGGAACAACAGTGGATGAAAACAATAATGAGGATCAGTTGTTTTACAACTGTTTGTGCAGCAATGACTTGACTTTGACAAATAATTTTAGCATCTGTTTGTTCAGATGTTAGGGGTTGATTTTGTCTTGTGAGAGTACAATATCTTATCTATCATCTGTTGAGCACTAGAGATGCTATTCTTAACAAAATACATTTTTGATGTAGATTATCAAGATTTAATTGTCAGCAGTTATGTACAGAAATTTTGTTCATGGCTTTGCCAAATGTCTATTATTCCAGACAGTGGTTTAGCATCCCAGATGATGAAGACATTTCTACTACAGCTACTCATTTTGTGTCTAATTACTTTGAAATAGAACATGAGTATTTTAGTAGTTCAAAATTAATTTACAATCAATTTATGATCTGTGAAAACCAAACTTGAGCTTATCATGACCTTGATATGTGTGCCATTTCCTTTTGATTAGATTTAAGGATAGTAATCTCACACAAAAATAAGGAAATTACCTCCTGACCAGAGATGAACTTTTACTAACAAAAATGAGTAAAAGAGCAAAATATATATATATATATATATATATATATATATATATATAATAAAATATATCTAGTTTTTATTAAGAGGAAAAACACCTAAAAAAATTAAAGGATGTTTTGAAGATAATCAAAAGGGTCTGATAGCTTTTCATGAAAATTCATGATCATATCATTCTCAAGCTATTTTGACCATTGTTTAGGGTCATTTTCTTGACACTTGATTGTAAATTCTTCTTTTAAGAACAAACACTGGAGATGCTATTGTTACTTGAACAATTTCTGTATTGATAAATGCACACAATTGCATAGCTTCATTGTTTTACCCAACTGTAATCTCAATGAGTGTTTTATGCTTATACTCTTTTACTTTTTGGGTTAAAAGTTTTGAGATAGCCACACTTTGAGTTTTGTTCATTTTCTTTTTTCTTTTTAACCCTTTTTATTCACATGTTCAGAAATACTCACTAGGAGGTTTATTTTGAACATGCTTAGTCCAGAATCACTTTAAGTAATGTTTTGAGATATCTGATCACATTTGTGCATGTTTTATTTCCAGATCTCACATTACACATGATTAAGACTGTTTTGACACCTTATTTTCTTACTGTGTTTTGACAGAGTTGATTTGTTCCTTTTGAGGATTCTCAACCTGCCTTTTAGCACATAAGAATTTTGACTAAAGCTTTTAATGAAAACATCACAAATATAAAAACACCAATTGAAATAAATTTTGAAAATATAGAACGATCCCATAATTTATCAGATATTTTACAGATCTGAAAACTATGAGTGTCTTGTGCATGAAATCACTTGTTGCTTAAAATTTGTGTGTCATATGACATCTTGGTTGATTTTACAGAGTTTCTGAATAACCATTTTGATCATGATTCATCCGTTACTCTGTTTTTCAACTGAATACAACCATCCGTAGTATCAATGATTTGTGAGCTGAACTGTTATGTCAAATTGATTGTTAGATCGAATTTGACTGTCCAGGCTCTGATACCAATTGTTAGGATCTGAGGCCGTCATGATAGTGTTTGTTTGCATAAAATGAACATTCAAAACATATGTGATGATGTAAGTGCAGCGGAAATGAGTAGCAAACTTTGTAAACACAATCAAAGGAGAATATAGTTTGATAAACAATTGCTTCACATTAAGTCAAATGATTACAATACAAAGCAAATGATTACAACAAGCTTACAGACTAAACTCCCCCTCAGCCTGATACTCCAGAGTTGGTTACACTAGATGAAAGGATTGAATTGAGGAGGAGAACTCACTCAAAACGAATCAAATGTAACAGTACAGGGTACCACTCCCTTTATAGGCAAACCAAACTACTGATGTACCTCAGCTGACGTCACCATGATAGTGAAATCTAACGACCTAACAAACTATAAACACTGATCTATACAAAACTACTGATGTCTAACAACTGATTGATAATACTATACAAAACAAGTTTAATCACTGTTCACGTTCCACTGTTGTAGCCTAAGCACTGATTACTTGAACGTCAGTTCTTTCTTCAAAAGGTGATTAGTCTTTGAATGAGAAGTGCTTGGATCTTCAGCAGTACTTATGAGACAGCAGTAGATAGAGCTCAATGTTTGCCTTCAACAGTCTTTAAGGGTATCATCAATGTTTAGTTTCATCAGTTGTTGTAGTGAGCAGCACTTAAGATTCATCATCTGTTAGAATACCACTGTCAAGGGGAAAGCAAAGGGTAAACTGCTACTTATTGATAGTCCACTGATGTGGTTGCGCAGGCGCGTGCTGACCTGTTGTGAGAAGCGAAGCGAATAGGTTTAGGGGTGAAAAGACGACGCGGCGGTAGGATCTAAACATCCTAAAATAACGTGTTTACCTCTAGGGTGAGCTGCGAAAGCTGCAGCCACCGTGTTAAGCAGGTTAGTGAATTGAGCCTGAGTCATGTTAATGTTTCCTCTTCCACGTCCACTCATAGTCTTCATAATCAGAAAACATAGTATGAGTGTGATGTCGTAATGTAGCGAGAATGAGGTAGAAGAGGGGGGTGTATCTATCTAACTAGGCACACTAGTACGTATAGCAAAACAGAAAACATAAAGCAAGCAAGCAAGTAAACACTAGTCCGAGCTATGAGGTCTAATGTGTTGAGTCTTGCACTTGGAGTGTAGTGTCATCACGAGTCACGGGTTATATTCTTGTTTTTCTCAAAAAGATTTCCCCTTTTTAAAACCAAGTTCACTATAACCAATGGATCTGATACCAATCTGTCACACCCCCAAAATCCACATGCGGAGTACCACTGCTTGGAGACGTGACTGACCAGGATCCAGCCACTAATTATACTGAGCAATTTAATTCATAGCATAAGTAATACTCACCAACCACAAGGTTAGCAAATATCATAGTCAAAGTTCAAAAGTTTTAAGTTTAAGTAATAGTTCAGATAAGTAGCGGAAGCATAGACAAAATAGTTTAAAACAAGATTCTTAGTTCAAGTTTGTTTAGAACCCAACACACGGGATAGACGACCATTACACTTCCACAAGCTGCAAGCTCCTGAGTCAATGGGTACCTGCAAAGCATGCAGTAGGGTATCAACATAATGTTGGCGAGTTCACGAGGTGTCAAGTTTTAGTTTTCGAAAACGTAGGTTGTTTAGATAAAGCATTTATAATCACGTTATGGGGAGCTACCCCATCTGTAAGCTCACTAAATTGTAGATACCGAAACTGTTGACGGAAAGTTGTTGTGCCCCATGTCAATGTCTATCGTGATTGACCAAGATGCAAGGTCTACTAGTTCACGCCGATCCCCCCGGTCACGGTGTGAGGTTGTCAAACTTAATAGCGCTATCAACTAATAACCCGTTCGCCCCCGGCGATTAATCGGTACTATAAACAGGGACTTAAGGTGATAGAGTTTCGTTTAGCTTGGCTAGTTGTGATTTATAAATAATATCCAAACGTATATCCCCCGGAGATAGTAAGTACCCATTCGGATTTCCCCCGGAAATAATAGTTCAAAAGTATTTTTCCCAAAGTTGGCAGTTTGTCCGTGTCTATCCATGGGACGCATTCTTTTAGTGTGTGAACTCACCTTGGGTTGCTCGGCAGATTAGGTTACGTTGTGACCCAATAACTAAAGTAAGCAGCCGAGTCGAGACAAGGTGGTCTCGACTCGAGAACATGCGGTCTCGAGTCGCAACCAGGAGGTCTCGAGTTGTAATGGTTGGTCTCGAGTGGTGCAAGCATGACTCGTAACCCCGGAGGTCTCGAGTCCCGTCTCAAGTCGAGACAATGTGATCTCGAGTCGAGACCTTGATGGTCTCGAGTCCCTGAAGTCTGTTTTGAGTTGCTTGGTCTAGGTCTCGAATCGCAATCACTGCGGTCTCGAGTTGTCACCATGTGGTCTCGAGTCGAAACCAGAGGTCTCGACTCGTTTGCCTGCTGATTCTGGTACACCTGCCCGCATTGTACTATCCAACAGAATTCTGATATCATGATATTGTGTACTATCCAATGAGGGTTCACAAACATGTTTTCTTGTATAAACCTTAATCAAAACAAATCAAGCAACAAGTTTTTCAAATATTTTCATGACATTCATGTTGTTCTTTATTAGGGTTTTCATCATAAACATGTTCATACGGTTCATGATGAGATTCATCCAAATAGATATCATTCTTCTTGTTCAAAGCAAAAGCATACATCCTCATTCTACAATACATATCATGCTACTTGGTCAAAAAGGATCATGTATAGATTTATTCTAAACACTATGACATATTTGACCTAATAATATCAACATAAATCGGATGATCATAAACACCCTACACTATCAATCATTCATCATTCAAATATCTAATCACTTCATTATCATTCAAGAGCTCAAATATTTCATCCATCATTTCAATCATTCAAAGAAAATAGCACCATTATACACATAAACACCTAGTGAACATCTAAAACACTAACCGGTTGTGAAAAGGCACCGAGTCAAGGAAGAAAGTGAGAAATGAAGTGTCCGAGTGATGATGATGAGCTTGACCGAGGCTCCTTGTTGTCACCGATTGAATCCGAGAGAGAGAGAGAGAGAGAGAGAGAGAGAGAGAGAGAGAGAGAGAGAGGTGAGCTTGATTGTTAGGGTTTTAGTGAGAGAGAAAGAAGGAGTGTGTGTGTGGGAGTGAGTGTGGGAGAATGATGGAAAATGAGGGATGGTTGACTTGGGCATGGGTTTTATACTCGGTTTGGGTGGTTCACCCTACAAGGGTGCCGAGTGGGCTCAAAGAGGTTTGCAGCCCCAACCGGCCCAACTATTTACTGTTCACTCGAGACCGAGTGGTCTCGAGTTGGGTACGTTGTGGTCTCGGTTCACTATTATACACACATACATATTTATACATACATACATACAACACATAGCATAACAATATAATCACAACTTTCATTTAATAATCCGTACGTACACATTGCTAATACAAGAGGGTTACTCGGGAAAACCTAGAGTGTCACATTATCCCCAAGTTTTAAGAACTTTCGTCCCGAAAGTTAAGGCAGCCACTGTCAAGCTAGTATGTGTGAGGTTGTTTCAACGGGGTGTCATATCATCCCCCCGTTAGTTTGGAATTTCGTCCCGAAATTCGGTTGTAGCTTCAGTGCTGGGGGTTTCATTTAGGAACAGCTGGGGATACTTGCACTTCATCTGGTCTTCCCGCTCCCAGGTAAACTCTGGACCACGTCGCGAGTTCCAACGAATTCGCACGAGAGGTATCTGGCTACGTTTGAGGGTTTTGATTTCTCGATCCGTGATCTCAATCGGTTCCTCAGTAAAGTGTAGCTGTTCGTCAATAGTGAGTTCCTTGAAGGGGTTAATGAGTGTTTCATATGACATACACTTCTTCAGATTAGACACGTGAAAAACATCGTGCACCGCACTCAGCTCTTCCGGCCGATTCAATCTATAAGCAACCTTACCGATCCTCTCAGTAATTTCGAATGGTCCAACATATCGCGGATTCAGCTTGCCCGTTTACCAAAACGAACCACACCCTTCAAGGGTGAGACTTTAAGTAGAACCCGGTCCCCGACCTGGAATTCTAACGGTTTCCTACGCTTATCAGCGTAGCTTTTCTGACGGTCACGAGCTGCCGCCATGCGTTGTATGATCTAGGCAATCTTTTATGTTGTGTCTACCACCAGTTCTAGGCCTGTGAACTGGCTGTCACCAACTTCCGCCCAACAAAGAGGTGATCGGCATTTACGACCGTACAATGCCTCGAAGGGTGCTGCCTAAATGCTGGTGTGGTAGATGTTATTGTAGGAAAATTCCACTAGCGGTAGATGCTTCTCCCAATTCTTGCCAAAATCGATCACACATGCTCTAAGCATGTCTTCCAGGGTTTGGATGGTGCGTTTAGACTGCCCATCCATTTTTAGGTGATAAGCGGTGCTCATGTCCAAACGTGAGCCAAAGGATTTGTGCATAGCTTGCCACAGCTCAGAAGTAAATCGTGCGTCTCAATAGGAAATAACTGAAGTTGGCACACCGTGCCTCGAAACTACTTCCTTTAAGTAAACTTCTGCCAAGGTAGAAAACTTGTCTGTTTCCTTAATAGCCAAGAAGTGTGCAGACTTGGTCAATCGATCTACTATCACCCAAATAGTGTCATTCCGGCGTTGGGATCTAGGTAGGCCAGTGACGAAATCCATAGAAATTTGCTCCCATTTCCATTTCGGGATTTCTGGTTGTTGGAGTAGGCCTGCTGGTTTCCGATACTCAGTCTTGACTCTTGCGCAGGTCAAACATTTACTAACATATGTTGCTATGTGGGCTTTCATGCCAGGCCACCAATACGTGGTCCTTAAGTCGTGATACATCTTATCCAAACTACGATGTACTGAGTAACGGGACTTATGGGCTTCGTCCAATACAAGTTCACGTAGATCTCCATAGAGTGGAACCCAATTGCGCCCTGTCACATAGTAAGCGCCATCTTCTTTTTGTTCTAATCGCTGCCTCGATCCTCGCACGAACTCAACCCTGATGTTGTCCAATTTTAGTGCTTCAACCTGAGCATTTCGAATCTGAGTAGGGAGGTTAGACTGGATGGTAAGTTGTAGCGCTCGCACGTGCTTGGGTGTAGTGTCTTTTCGGCTGAGGGTGTCTGCCATGACATTGGCCTTGCCCGGATGGTACTTGATTGCGCATTCATAATCATTCAAGAGTTCGACCCATCGACGTTGTCGCATGTTTAATTCCTTTTGCTTGAAGATATGCTCGAGACTCCTGTGATAGGTGTAAATAGTGCACTTGGTACCGTACAGGTAATGTCTCTATATCTTAAGAGCAAAAACCACTGCTCCCAGTTCCAAGTCGTGCGTAGTGTAATTCCTTTCGTGAGTATTAAGTTGTCGAGAAGCGTAGGCAATAACCTTCTCGCGTTGCATCAACATGCAACCGAGCCCATGAATAGACGCATTGCAGTAAACCACAAAGTCGTCAGTACCTTCACGTAACGAGAGAATAGGAGCACTACAGAGGTTGTCCTTTAGCTTCTGGAATGCGGATTCCTGAGCTTCATTCCATTTGTAAGCAATACCCATCTGAATGAGAGTCTTGAGGGGCTGAGCAATCTTCGAAAATCCCTTGATAAATCTACGATAGTATCCTGCCAATCCCAAGAATTGGCGAACTTCGGTCGGAGTATTAGGGGTAGGCTAGTTCATTACGGAGTTGATCTTAGCTAGGTCGACGTGA
Organism: Helianthus annuus; assembly: GCF_002127325.2. Lineage (NCBI taxonomy): Eukaryota > Viridiplantae > Streptophyta > Magnoliopsida > Asterales > Asteraceae > Helianthus > Helianthus annuus. The sequence continues at coordinate 172,262,151 of NC_035449.2, read as the reverse complement.
ATTCCGTCCTTATTGACCACATGCCCAAGGAAATGGACTTCTCGAAGCCAGAAGTCACATTTCGAGAACTTGGCGTACAGTTGCTCATTGCGAAGGAGTTCGAGGATAAGGCGTAGGTGTTGTTCATGCTCTTCTTGACTTTTCGAGTAGATCAGGATGTCGTCGATAAACACAATTACGAATTTGTCGAGGTATGGCTTGCACACTCCGTTCATGAGATCCATGAAAACCGCCGGCGCGTTAGTCATTCCAAAGGGCATGACAAGGAACTCGTAATGTCCATAACGAGTTCTGAACGCAGTTTTGGAGATGTCTTCATTACGGACTCTTAGTTGATGATAGCCCGATCGTAGGTCAATCTTAGAGTAGTTGCTCGATCCTTGCAACTGATCGAATAGGTCGTCAATACGTGGGAGAGGGTAGCGATTCTTGATGGTAACCTTGTTCAGCTCACGATAGTCGATGCACATTCGGAATGTGCCATCCTTCTTCTTAACAAAGAGTACTGGTGCTCCCCAGGGTGACGAACTAGGGCTGATAAATCGTTTATCCAATAGTTCCTGTAGTTGCGTAGAGAGTTCCTTCAGCTCTGCGGGGGCTAGTCGATAAGGCGCACGAGCTATAGGCGCTGCTCCGGAAGCTAGCTCGATTTGGAATTCGACCTGACGGTGGGGAGGGAGTCCAGGTAGTTCTTCAGGGAACACCTCAGGGTAGTCGCGTACAACTGGAAAATCTTCAATCCTCTTTTCCTTTTCATGTGTGTTGGTGACAAGTGCTAAGATAGCGGTGTGCCTCTTTCGTAAACACTTCTGGGCCTTCAAGAACGAGATGATGCCTGTGACTTCTCTGCCTTTGTCACCTTTTACTATGAGGGGTTTGCCAAAACGGTGGGGAATGCGAACCATTTTCTCTAGACAAATGATTTCAGCGTGATGTTTGGATAAACAATCCATACCGATAACGACGTCGAAGCTTCCGAGAACGACAGGGAAAAGATCGACGCTAAATGTCTGACCAGACAATACTAGTTTGCAATCGTTGATAACATGTGAGGCCTCGATGTTTCTACCATTACATAACTCGACGATATGCTTAGAACTTAGCAACGTAGGCGGGTGCTTAAGCTTCTTACTAATACATAGGGATACATAACTAGCATCGGCTCCAGAATCAAACAATACAGAAACATAACGATCATCGAGTAGGAACTTACCCGCCACGACGTTGGGGTCATTCCTCGCTTCTCCAGCTCCAATCACAAAAGCCCTTCCTCTTGCACCATTCCTAGCATTGTTGTTGTGATCTTTGTTTCCAGCTCCCTGATTGTTGTTGCGGTTCTGGTTCAGTTTAGGGCAATTCTTCTTAATGTGCCCCTCATCTCCACACTAGAAACAACCCTTGACGTTCCCATGATGCTGCTGCTGCTGGTTCTACCATGCGGGACGTGGACTCCTACAGTCCTTGGCCTCATGCCCCATCTTGTTACATCGCTGACACTGACTTTTCCCACAAGGCCCATTGTGGTGTCGATTGCACTTGTTGCACTTGGGGTGGTTCCCGCGATAGCCACCCTGTTGTTGAGGGCCCTTGCTGTTTTCGGTTTCCCTTTGCTGGGTTGGTGCCTGAGTGGGGTTAGCATCCTTGCTTTGGTTTCCTTCCCACTTACGCTTGTTATCACTAGAAGTTCCAGCAGTAGCACTGATCCTTTTGGGCAGCTTGTGTGACAACTCGTATTTCGAACCTGTTTTTGTGTAACATTATGTGATTGTGTGAACATTAGTGAATAACATGATATGTGTCTTTTATGTGAAATCGTGATATATGTTGTATGCTACATAACCCGAATACACGACCCATTTGCCTACACAATCCATTCGGCCCACACTTGGACTCGAGACCTTGGAAGTAGCCCAAGTAGGGGTCGGCCCACTCTCTTAAACCGTGTAAACACTCACTAGTGGAGGAAGTTCTCTCATTTGTTACAATTATCTCACAAACACACACAAACCCTAAAGAACTCTCTCTCCCTCTCGGCTACTTGGAACCCGGCGACACACCCACACCCTACAACCGAGGATCATTCTTGTCTCTTCTTTAATTCGGTTAGTGATTGTTATGTTTATTGATGGTTTGAATATTGTTGAGGAATTGGTTGTTATATGAAAGTTCTTGTGAGTATTGTTGCATGATAATATGTTTGATTATGATGTTAACTGTTAATGTTCATGAATCGGCCATGTTTGTATCTAATCGGATATGATGTTTGTTAACCGGTTGTGATGTTATGATTTGGGAACATGATTTAGGTTGCTTGATAGTTTATGAAATCGATTGTCACATGATCCGATCCACTGTTCTTGATGATGATAATATGAACATACATGATTCTGTTTAGAAACTGCTGTTTGATCCGTTTTGATGATAAACAAAACTGTTAATTGATCATGATTGAATTTCCAAATTTGTGCATAATCAGTTACGGAAATTATGAGCTGTAAATCAGGAAATCAGTTACACATCCGGTTACGACAGGAGGTTGCGAGTCGGGATCTCCCATTGCGACTCGAAACCACACACGGTTGCGAGTCGAAACCAACACACACACCGACACGAACAACATGAACCGAAACCACGGTTGCGAGTCCTGTTGCGACTCGTAACCGGACCATGACAAGCCGAGACCCCAGTTGCGAGTCCCGTTGCGACTCGTAACCGCCTTTGGTTGCGACTCGAGATCGCTGGTTGCGACTCGGGACCTTTCCTTGTTGCGACTCGAGACCATGTAATCGTACATGCTGTTGTTGGGCCTGCACACTATCACGAGCCCAACTGATTGGGCTGAATACTTGGACTTTGCTTGTTACGTGACTGCTTACGTTGATTGCCTATACGTGGGATATGATGTTGAATACTTGTACAACTTGTTACAATACGTGTAGAACCTACGTGCAATATTTGAATACGAATCTGATTGGTATGATAACTTTGGTAGGACGTGGTTGATTTCTTTTTAACTTAACTGAACTGTGTGAATCATACCGAGCAACCCCAGGTGAGTTCATTGCATTTTCTCAAGCATGCGTCCCGGTGGTTTGGGACATCTGATAAACATTTGGAAGGGAAAACTTGGGGTAAACAACTGAAACATAGAAACAATCATTTACCGGATTGCCTGTAAGGCAATGGGGTAATTAGTTGATAGCGCTATTAGGTTTGGCACCCTCACACCGGGCCGTAAGGACGGGCGTGAACTAATTACTGGGACAACTTGTAACGCGGATATAAGACCTCCTACAGTTGGTCAAGGTTGTTTGATACCTTGACTTTACCAATGCCTGTGGGGCATTGGAGTTAGGCATTCCCATCATTGACGCTGCATACGGTACAACAAACGAATTAACAACGATATCAGAAACATACAACGAGTTGACTTAACTAATACCCGGTAACTTCACACGTACGCAATACCTTGAACTCACCAGCGTAGTCTGACACACTTGTTGCATGCTTGTAGGTCGTTAACTGTGGAGCGTGGACTTGCTATCTGGGAGTGCTGGAGTTGTCATGGATCGAAGCTATGAGATTGCTAGTATTGACACTTTGGTTTTGAATTATTATGAAACGATTACAAAACAATTTATTATATGCTTCCGCTACTCGACATTATTGGTTTGATAACATGTTTTATTAAGTATTTTCTATTGGTTCAATGTGATTGGTGGCTCAGACTCTGATGTGTAACACGCCTCGCGGGGGTTTCCGCAGGTGGTATTTTGGGGGTGTTACAGTTTGGTATCAGAGCCACTGGTTATAGTGAACTAGGTTTTAAAACTTTTTGTAAAACCAGACTATAACCGAACAACTTCGACCATCGATCATGACACTCAGCACCAGATTGCAAGGTTCGCTTCTCTCTCACTTTATACATTACTTGCTTAGCAGTCACACACCCACAACGTATATGAACTGAAACATTAAACTCCATAGTGACTTGATAGTGTGACACTACTCTTCGACTCATGTGAACCATAGAACTATGATATCAGCTGTTGTGTTATTTGAACGGGGGAAACTTCGAGCGCAAGCTAAGAGGCTCTGAGATGAACATGCAAATCGCCTTATTATTATGGGTGCACACTTAATAATAACGCGGGGTGCATGCAAGTCCCAGTGAGGCTTATCGAGCGTGAGAAGGGTTCTGCCCTACTATATGCAAACTTGGTAGTATATAGATATCTGTATGACACCTGACTTCCATCTCGTTTCGATTTCTAAATCGGTTTATTCCCAACTATAGAAACATGAGTGGACGAGGACACGGACGTGGCAACATCAACATGACTCAGGCTGAGTTGACTGACCTAATCAATACCCGCGTGGCTGAGGCTCTAGCAGCCTATCAAGCTGGTACGGAATGTACCAAGTACTCCTTATTCTTATACCACATACACGTCTTTTCATTCCTATAATGTGTTTCCTCCCGTTATTTAGGTCAACAAGCGCAACCCCAACCTAACCAGCCTGTGTGTACCTTCAAAATGTTTATGGACTGCAAGCCACATACCTTCACCGGGACTGAAGGGGCTGTGGGACTCCTAAGATGGTTCGAAAAAGCAGAGTCTGTGTTTGCTATCTGTAACTGTCCCGCTGGGGACAGGGTGAAATATGCTGCGGGTACCTTGGCTGATGGTGCCCTAACATGGTGGAACGCCCAAGTGCAGTTGTTGGGCATTGAGGCAGCGAATGCCACAACTTGGGAAGATTTTAAAGAACTGATCAGGGAGGAGTACTGTCCTCGGGATGAAATCGAGAAACTGGAAAACGAGTATTACAACTTGAAGATGGTTGGGTCGGAAGTTGAAGCGTATGTGAAGCGACAATACGAACTGGCCGACATGTGCCCAAACTTGTCCCGGCCTATGCCTAGGAGAATTGAGTTATTCATTAGAGGGTTACCTCCGCGTGTGAAGAGCTTGGTCACTGCAGCCCATCTCAATGATTTGACACAGATCGTTCGTCTGACTCACAAGATTGTGGATCAAGAGGTGGAGAGCGGATCGTTACCTCCGCGCATTTCAGCCACTGCTGCTGCTACACCCACTGCCACTGCGTCTGCTAATGATAACAAGCGGAAGTGGAGTGATTATGACAAGGCATCCAGTGCTGGCCAAAATCAGAAAAGGCCAGACAACAGCAACCGCAACATCAGCCAGTCGTCGTCTGTCAATCAAGGCCAGGGAAGTGGTCAAAGTCAGGGCTCGTATGCAGGAAAGAAACCACAGTGTAATAAGTGTGGTTACCATCATTTCGGGCCGTGTAGTCGCACATGTCGCAGGTGTGGTAAAGTGGGCCATGAGGCCAAGGATTGTAGGGCTTCACAGCCCAAACACCAGCAGCAACAGAACCAGCAGAATCAGAGACAACAGGGACAACCACCCCAGCAGAACCAGGGTTTCAGGAAGGGGTGCTTTCAATGCGGGGATGAGGGCCACTTTAAACGGGATTGTCCTCAGTTAAACCAGAACGCCAACGACAACAACAACCGCCCGAATAACAACAATGCTGGAAACAACAACAATAACGGCAACAACGGGGGTAATGGTGCTCGGGGCAGAGTGTTTCAGCTTGGAGCAGGGGATGCCAGGAATGACGGCAACGTTGTAACTGGTACGTTTCCTGTTAACGATCGTATTGCTTCTGTATTATTTGATTCGGGTGCCGATTGGAGTTACGTGTCCCTAGAGTTTAGTCAACGATTAGGGATAACCCCAACACCCTTAGAGGTTAAACAAGTAGTAGAACTAGCAGATGGTAAGACGATAGAAGCCTCGAACGTCCTTTTTGGGTGCAAACTAGATCTCGTGGGTCAGGTGTTTGATATTGACCTCCTTCCCGTTACGCTCGGTAGTTTTGACATAGTGGTAGGCATGGATTGGTTGTCTAAGCACCAGGCAGAAATTCTATGTAAGGAGAAGATTTTGCGTATTCCTCTCCCTGATGGAGAGTCACTGTTAGTTCAAGGACATCGTAGTGGGACGATGGTTGGGATTATCACGGCCATGCGTGCACAACAGTATCTACAAAAGGGGTATCCTGCACTGTTAGCGTTAGTTACCAACGCTCAGTCTGAAGAGAGTAAGATTGAGGATCTACCAGTGGTGCGAGAATTCGCTGATGTATTTCCAGAGGAGCTACCAGGGTTACCTCCTCACCGTCAAGTAGAATTTCAAATTGACCTTGCACCGGGAGCAGCTCCAATTGCTCGAGCTCCTTACCGGTTAGCACCAGGAGAGTTACAGGAACTGTCTAATCAACTGCAGGAGTTGTTGGACAGGGGCTTTATTCGACCCAGTTCTTCGCCTTGGGGAGCCCCAGTTTTGTTCGTAAAGAAGAAAGACGGGTCATTCCGTATGTGTATCGACTATCGAGAGCTCAACAAGGTGACCATTAAGAACCGCTATCCGTTACCACGTATCGACGACTTGTTCGACCAGTTGCAAGGGTCGAGTTTCTATTCAAAGATCGACTTAAGGTCGGGTTATCACCAGGTAAGGGTTAGGGAAGAGGATGTTCCCAAGACAGCCTTTCGAACGCGCTACGGGCATTATGAGTTTTTGGTCATGCCGTTTGGATTGACCAATGCACCAGCAGTTTTCATGGATCTTATGAACCGCGTGTGCAAGCCATATCTCGACGAGTTTGTTATAGTGTTTATCGACGACATCTTGGTCTACTCCAAGAACAAGGAAGATCACGAGCGTCACCTACGTCTCATCTTGGAACTCTTGAGGAGGGAACAACTGTATGCAAAGTTTTCTAAGTGCGACTTTTGGATTCGGGAAGTGCATTTCCTTGGGCACGTTGTTAACGAGAAAGGGATACATGTGGACCCTGCGAAGGTGGATGCAGTTAAGAATTGGGCGGCACCAAAGACTCCGTCTGAGGTACGTCAATTTCTTGGTCTCGCCGGATACTATCGAAGGTTTATTAAAGACTTCTCGAAAATCGCGCAACCTCTCACCTCACTGACACAGAAGCACACGGCGTACTCGTGGGGAACGAAGCAGGAAGAGGCCTTCCAGATGTTAAAACAGAAACTTTGCAGTGCACCGATCTTGTCTTTGCCAGAGGGCACCGAAGATTTTGTGGTTTATTGTGACGCGTCAATTCAGGGTCTCGGTTGCGTGTTGATGCAACGCGAGAAGGTGATCGCTTATGCTTCTCGACAACTGAAGGTGCACGAGAAGAACTACACGACACACGACTTGGAGCTAGGAGCGGTGGTGTTTGCGTTGAAGATTTGGAGACACTATCTGTACGGTACCAAATGCACCATCTACACCGACCATAGGAGTCTCCAGCACATCTTCGACCAGAAAGAGTTGAATATGCGACAACGACGATGGGTGGAGTTATTGAACGATTATGAATGTGCCATCAAGTATCACCCGGGCAAGGCGAACGTTGTAGCCGACGCCCTCAGCAGGAAGGATAACGCACCTAGGCGTGTGCGAGCATTGCAACTCACGATTCAGTCCAATCTCCCTTCCCAGATACGAGACGCTCAGTTAGAAGCGTTGAAACCAGAGAATGTTCGAGCTGAAGCTTTACGTGGCTCGAGACAACGACTAGAACAAAAGGGAGACGGCGCTTACTACGTAACTGGACGCATTTGGGTCCCGCTCTTTGGCAACTTACGGGAACTTGTAATGGAAGAGGCACATAAGTCACGTTACTCCGTACATCCTGGATCAGATAAGATGTACCACGACCTGAAAACTACTTACTGGTGGCCCAGCATGAAGGCTCATATAGCAACCTACGTCAGCAAATGTTTGACTTGTGCTAAAGTCAAAGCAGAACATCAAAAGCCCTCAGGTCTACTGCAGCAACCAGAGATACCCACATGGAAGTGGGAACAGATCGCTATGGATTTCGTGACAGGACTACCAAGAACTCAGGCTGGGAATGACACTATTTGGGTGATTGTTGATCGCCTCACGAAATCAGCACACTTCCTAGCAATCAAGGAAACGGACAAGTTTTCTCAGCTGGCAGCAGTGTATCTCAAGGAAGTGGTTGCTAGGCATGGAGTGCCAACTTCTATCATTTCAGACCGTGATCCGCGTTTCACTTCAGAGTTATGGCAGTCTATGCATAAATCGTTTGGTTCCCAACTCGACATGAGTACCGCTTATCACCCGCAGACGGATGGTCAAAGCGAGCGCACCATCCAAACACTTGAAGACATGCTTCGAGCATGCGTACTCGACTTTGGAAAAGGATGGGAGAAACACCTACCGTTGATAGAATTCTCCTACAACAACAGCTACCATTCAAGTATTAAGGCAGCTCCGTTCGAAGCACTGTACGGACGGAAATGTCGTTCACCTCTCTGTTGGCATGAGGTGGGAGATAGTCAGATCACAGGACCTGAGTTTGTCCTTGAAGCATCAGAAAGCATCGTGCAGATCAGAAACCGTATGGCCGCAGCTCGCGATCGTCAGAAAAGTTACGCTGACAAGCGTAGTAAGCCGTTGGAATTCGAAGTTAATGACCGAGTTATGCTAAAGGTCTCACCCTGGAAGGGTGTGGTGCGTTTTGGGAAACGCGGCAAACTAAACCCTCGTTATGTAGGACCCTTCAAAATTTTAGAACGGATTGGAAAGGTGGCCTACAGGTTGGAATTACCTGCTGAGTTGGGTAATGTCCATGATGTATTTCATGTATCACAGCTAAAGAAGTGTTTGGTTGACGAAACACTAGTAGTTCCATTCCAAGAACTAAAGATAGACGACAAATTGCAGTTTGTCGAAGAACCAATTGAAATCATGGATCGGGAAGTCAAAGTTCGTAAGCACAGCCGCATACCGATTGTCAGAGTTCGTTGGAACTCGAGACGGGGTCCAGAGTTCACGTGGGAACGCGAGGACCAGATGAAACTTAAGTATCCACATTTGTTTCCCACAGATCAGGCAGAACCTAGTGAACCTAGTGTTGAGGCAACTAGCGAATTTCGGGACGAAATTCCCATTCAAGTTGGGGAGGATGTGACACCCCAGGAAAACCAGCAAACGATGTAACCTACCTAGCTTTAACTTGTATAGCTTACGTTAGTGAGTGCGTACCAAATTTCGGGACGAAATTTCCTTTTAGTTGGGGATACTGTGACAACTCGTATTTCGAACCTGTTTTTGTGTAACATTATGTGATTGTGTGAACATTAGTGAATAACATGATATGTGTCTTTTATGTGAAATCGTGATATATGTTGTATGCTACATAACCCGAATACACGACCCATTTGCCTACACAATCCATTCGGCCCACACTTGGACTCGAGACCTTGGAAGTAGCCCAAGTAGGGGTCGGCCCACTCTCTTAAACCGTGTAAACACTCACTAGTGGAGGAAGTTCTCTCATTTGTTACAATTATCTCACAAACACACACAAACCCTAAAGAACTCTCTCTCCCTCTCGGCTACTTGGAACCCGGCGACACACCCACACCCTACAACCGAGGATCATTCTTGTCTCTTCTTTAATTCGGTTAGTGATTGTTATGTTTATTGATGGTTTGAATATTGTTGAGGAATTGGTTGTTATATGAAAGTTCTTGTGAGTATTGTTGCATGATAATATGTTTGATTATGATGTTAACTGTTAATGTTCATGAATCGGCCATGTTTGTATCTAATCGGATATGATGTTTGTTAACCGGTTGTGATGTTATGATTTGGGAACATGATTTAGGTTGCTTGATAGTTTATGAAATCGATTGTCACATGATCCGATCCACTGTTCTTGATGATGATAATATGAACATACATGATTCTGTTTAGAAACTGCTGTTTGATCCGTTTTGATGATAAACAAAACTGTTAATTGATCATGATTGAATTTCCAAATTTGTGCATAATCAGTTACGGAAATTATGAGCTGTAAATCAGGAAATCAGTTACACATCCGGTTACGACAGGAGGTTGCGAGTCGGGATCTCCCATTGCGACTCGAAACCACACACGGTTGCGAGTCGAAACCAACACACACACCGACACGAACAACATGAACCGAAACCACGGTTGCGAGTCCTGTTGCGACTCGTAACCGGACCATGACAAGCCGAGACCCCAGTTGCGAGTCCCGTTGCGACTCGTAACCGCCTTTGGTTGCGACTCGAGATCGCTGGTTGCGACTCGGGACCTTTCCTTGTTGCGACTCGAGACCATGTAATCGTACATGCTGTTGTTGGGCCTGCACACTATCACGAGCCCAACTGATTGGGCTGAATACTTGGACTTTGCTTGTTACGTGACTGCTTACGTTGATTGCCTATACGTGGGATATGATGTTGAATACTTGTACAACTTGTTACAATACGTGTAGAACCTACGTGCAATATTTGAATACGAATCTGATTGGTATGATAACTTTGGTAGGACGTGGTTGATTTCTTTTTAACTTAACTGAACTGTGTGAATCATACCGAGCAACCCCAGGTGAGTTCATTGCATTTTCTCAAGCATGCGTCCCGGTGGTTTGGGACATCTGATAAACATTTGGAAGGGAAAACTTGGGGTAAACAACTGAAACATAGAAACAATCATTTACCGGATTGCCTGTAAGGCAATGGGGTAATTAGTTGATAGCGCTATTAGGTTTGGCACCCTCACACCGGGCCGTAAGGACGGGCGTGAACTAATTACTGGGACAACTTGTAACGCGGATATAAGACCTCCTACAGTTGGTCAAGGTTGTTTGATACCTTGACTTTACCAATGCCTGTGGGGCATTGGAGTTAGGCATTCCCATCATTGACGCTGCATACGGTACAACAAACGAATTAACAACGATATCAGAAACATACAACGAGTTGACTTAACTAATACCCGGTAACTTCACACGTACGCAATACCTTGAACTCACCAGCGTAGTCTGACACACTTGTTGCATGCTTGTAGGTCGTTAACTGTGGAGCGTGGACTTGCTATCTGGGAGTGCTGGAGTTGTCATGGATCGAAGCTATGAGATTGCTAGTATTGACACTTTGGTTTTGAATTATTATGAAACGATTACAAAACAATTTATTATATGCTTCCGCTACTCGACATTATTGGTTTGATAACATGTTTTATTAAGTATTTTCTATTGGTTCAATGTGATTGGTGGCTCAGACTCTGATGTGTAACACGCCTCGCGGGGGTTTCCGCAGGTGGTATTTTGGGGGTGTTACAGCTTGCCCTATTCCACAGCCTGATCAGTGAGTTTGTGAGCAAGACGAACGACTGGCTGAATAGTATTGAGGTTGGCTGCGGTGCATGGCTTCGGATTTCTGGAGCCAAACCCTTGATGTACAATTCGATTCTTCGATACATAGGTTGAGACATGTTTGGGCAAAGAGCAGCATAGTCGTTGGACTGTTTGGTGTATGCCTCGATCTTTGATCCAACCATCTAAAGCTCAAACTACTCGTTTTTGTGCTTGTGGATGTCATCCCTGTGACAATACTCTTCCTTAATCATGTCTTTGAAATCTTCCCACGCAGTAGCATTAGCAGTTTCCAAACCAAACATCTGAATTTGCGCCTTCCACCAGGAAAGCGCATTTCCTTCAAGCGTACCAGTAGTAAACTTCACCCAATTTGCAGGGGGACACTCACATACAGCAAAGACAGCTTCAACTTTCTCAATCCAGTGTAGAAGACCTATGGCACCCTCTGTGCCATTGAAAGGGAGAGGTTTGCAATCCATGAAGGTTTTGAAAGTATAAACATGTGGTTGCGCAGGCGCGTGCTGACCTGTTGTGAGAAGCGAAGCGAATAGGTTTAGGGGTGAATAGACGATGCGGCGGTAGGATCTAAACATCCTAAAATAACGTGTTTACCTCCAGGGTGACCTGCGAAAGCTGCAGCCACCGTGTTAAGCAGGTTAGAGAATTGAGCCTGAGTCATGTTAATGTTTCCTCTTCCACGTCCACTCTTTGTCTTCATAATCAGAAAACATAGTATGAGTCTGATGTCGTAATGTAGCGTGAATGAGATAGAAGAGGGAGGTGTATCTATCTAACTAGGCACACTAGTACGTATAGCAAAACAGAAAACATAAAGCAAGCAAATAAACACTAGTCCGAGCTATGAGGTCTAATATGTTCAGTCTTGCACTTGGAGTGTAGTGTCGTCACGAGTCACGGGTTATAGTCTGGTTTTTCTCAAAAAGATTTCCCCTTTTTAAAACCAAGTTCACTATAACCAATGGCTCTGATACTAATCTGTTACACCCCCAAAATCCACATGCGGAGTACCACCGCTTGGAGGCGTGACTGACCAGGATCCAGCCACCAATTATATACTGAGCAATTTAATTCATAACATAAGTAATACTCACCAACCACAAGGTTAGCAAATATCATAGTCAAAGTTCAAAAGTTTTAAGTTTAAGTAATAGTTCAGATAAGTAGCGGAAGCATAGACAAAATAGTTTAAAACAAGATTCTTAGTTCAAGCTTGTTTAGAACCCAACACACGGGTTAGACGACCATTACACTTCCACAAGCTACAAGCTCCTGAGTCACTGGGTACCTGAAAAGCATGCAGTAGGGTATCAACATAATGTTGGCGAGTTCACGAGGTGTCAAGTTTTAGTTTTCGATAACGTAGGTTGTTTAGATGAAACATTTATAATCACGTTATGGGGAGCTACCCCATCTGTAAGCTCACTAAACTGTAGATACCGAAACTGTTGACAGAAAGTTGTTGTGCCCCGAGTCAATGTCTATCGTCATTGACCAAGATGTAAGGTCTACTAGTTAACACCTGATCCCCCCGGTCACAGTGTGAGGTTGTCAAACCTAATAGTGCTATCAACTAATAACCCGTTCACCCCCGGCGATTAATCGGTACTGTAAGAAGGGACTTAAGGTGATAGATTTTCGTTTAGCTTGGCTAGTTGTGATTTATAAATAGTATCCAAACGTATCTCCCCCGGAGATAGTAAGTACCCATTCGGCTTTCCCCCGGAAATAATAGTTCAAAAGTATTTTTCCCAAAGTTGGCAGTTTGTCCGTGTCCCTCCCTGGGACGCATGCTTTTTGTGTGTGAACTCACCTTGGGTTGCTCGGCAAATTAGGTTACTTGGTCAAGCAAGCTAGTCACCACGTCCTAGCATGGTTACCAGTATAGGTCAGGTTTGGGTGCAGAGATGTCACGTATAATCCTACACGTATCTAACACATAATATGCATATAGTTATATGTTGAGTTATTGGGCCTGCTCTACTATTGGATCAGTCAACAGTAACAACTAACATATAGTCCAGTTAAACAGGCAGCCCAAACGAATCACGTTGTGGCCCAATGACTAAAGTAAGCAGCCCAGTCGAGACAAGGTGGTCTCGACTCGAGAACATGCGGTCTCGAGTTGCAACCTCGAGGTCTCGAGTTGTAATGGCTGGTCTCGAGTGGTGCAGGCAAGACTCACAACCCCGGAGGTCTCGAGTCCCGTCTCGAGTCGAGACAATGTGATCTCGAGTCGAGACCTTGATGGTCTCGAGTCCCTGAAGTCTGTTTTGAGTTGCTTGGTCTAGGTCTCGAGTCGCAATCACTGCGGTCTCGAGTTGTCACCATGTGGTCTCGAGTCGAAACCAGAGGTCTCGACTCGTTTGCCTGCTGATTCTGGTACATCTGCCCGCATTGTACTATCCAACAGAATTCTAATTTCGTGATATTGTGTACTATCCAATGAGGGTTCACAAACATGTTTTCTTGTCTAAACCTTAATCAAAACAGATCAAGCAACAAGTTTTTCAAATATTTTCATGACATTCTTCTTTATTATGGTTTTCATCATAAACATGTTCATACGGTTCATCATGAGATTCATCCAAATAGATAACATTCTTCTTGTTCAAAGCATAAGCATACATCCTCATTCTACAATACATATCATGCTACTTGGTCAACAAGGATCATGTACACATTTATTCTAAACACTATGACACATTTGACCTATAATATCAACATAAATCCGATGATCATAAACACCCTACACTATCAATCATTCATCATTCAAATATCTTATCACTTCCTTATCATTCAAGAGCTCACATATTTCATCCATCATTTCAATCATTCAAAGCAAATAGCACCATTATACACATAAACACCTAGTGAACATCTAAAACACTAACCGGTTGTGAAAAGGCACCGAGTCAAGGAAGAAAGTGAGAAATGAAGTTTCCGAGTGATGATGATGAGCTTGACCGAGGCTCCTTGTTGTCGCCGATTGAATACGAGAGAGAGAGAGAGAGAGAGAGGTGAGCTTGATTGTTAGGGTTTTAGTGAGAGAGAAAGAAGGAGTGTGTTTGTGGGAGTGAGTGAGTGTGGGAGAATGATGGAAAATGAGGGATGGTTGACTTGGGCATGGGTTTTATACTCGGTTTGGGTGGTGCACCCTACAAGTGTTTCGAGTGGGCTCAAAGAGGTTTGCAGCCCCAACCGGCCCAACTATCTACTGTTCACTCGAGACCGAGTGGTCTCGAGTTGGGTACGTTGTGGTCTCGGTTCACTATTATACACACATACATATTTATACATACATACAACACATAGCATAACAAGATAATCACAACTTTCATTTAATAATCCATACGTACACGTTGCTAATACAAGAGGGTTACTCAGGGAAACCTAGAGTGTCACATGTGAAGAAGAAAATATTGAAGATCTTGATATATGAGACAAAAAGTGTTGAAAGGTGTGTTGAAGATCTTGGATGTATGAGAGAGAAAGTGTTGAAAGGTGTGATTGATTTAAGACAAAGAGAAAGAGAATAAAAATTAGTGACAAAAATACCCTCATATGGATGTAATTTAATTGATGAGGTGGATGCATATGGACCACAAATTCTAGTTTCCTAAGTTTTCTCAATAAAATGAGTTTTCTCCATATATATATATATATATATATATATGTGTGTGTGTGTGTGTGTGTGTGTGTGTGTTAGGGTTCATGTGAGGACCAGCCTTATTGCGAGAACCATGAGAATCAATGTGAACACAACAAAATAAACCCACCCCACCACAACTCAAAAACCTAACCCCCCCCCCCCAAGCAAAATGCTAAAAACTAAACCCGGAAGTTAAACTACACAACTAAATGCTAAAAAAAGTGTTTTTTTAATTAAATCGCGACTTTAACAAAAAATATTATAAATAAAAAGCCGCGATTTTAACCAAAAAATTAAAAAATCAACTTTATGTTTTTAAAGCGTTTTTAAGTAGTTTTGTTTGTGTTCACATTGATTCTTGTGGTTCTCGCAATGAAGGTGATTTCTAACGAAACCTTGCCCTATATATATATATATGTGTGTGTATATATATATATATATATATATATATATATATATATATATATATATATATATATATATATATATATATATATATATATATATATATATATATATATATATATATATATATATATATATATTTATATATATATATATATATTGGTTAACGTACAATAGGGCTTATCGTACATTACGTACGCGATAACCCCAACCGTCAGATCTTCATCTCCCATGCGATTTCATACCTCCATGCGAACTGTACGAGCTGTGCGAATTCAATCTTCCACATGCGATTTTCTCCATCTACACACCCAATGCCATTTTTCACATTACCCCATGCTAACCATTTTTTCACATGCAATATTCAATTTTCCACATGCGATTCTACACACGCCATGTCGTTTTTCACATTACCCCTTGCTAGCCATTTTTTCACATGCGATATTCAATCTTCCACGTGCGATCCTACACACCCCATGCCATTTTTCACATTACCCCATACCATTTTTCACATTACCCCATGCTAGCCATTTTTTCACATGCGATATTCAATCTTTCACATGCGATTCTGCACACCCCATGCAATTTTCACATTACCCCATGCCATTTTTTAAATGTGATATTCAAATCTTCCACATGCGATTTTGTCCATCTACACACCCCATGCCATTTTTCACACTACCCCATGCTAACCATTTTATCACATGCGATATGTATTGAATTCGCACCAGATCCGCACCTGATCGAACGGCTGGGATGATCGCGTACGTATCGTACGATAAGTGCATTTGTAGTTTACTCTTTACCTATATATATATATATATAGTGTATAGTGAAACTGTATTGTACAATTTTGCTTAACGTACGCTGGGTACACTATGAAAATATTACATGCATGATTAGGTTTTATAACTTGCGTAATTTCATCTCGTACACATCGTACGTTAAGGAATATTGTGCGTTAACCAACCCCTATATGTAGGATCGAGAATTGACCCAAACGAGTCGTTCAGAGGCGTTCTTCTATGTTTCAGGTGCGGAATAACAAGAAACGTAGGTAGAAATAGCTTGTTCTTCACTTAATCTACTATTTATTGATTTGACAATGATTACCGCTCAATCGTTACACCGGCAGTACCTCGGTATGGAATTCGACAAAGTTACAAATGAGTTCGCTTATAGGGTTTATATAGGAATGAGAGTTTCACTTATATGTACACGTCCACACAAGCGGAACCTCAAGTGTACATATAAGCGAAACTATTATGGTCCATATAAGCGAAACCTATTCTAATGTCCCCATAAGCGAAACTATTTCTCAAAACACATACATTCTCCTGTTTTCTCATAAATCTCGCCCTAATCTATACAATACTCTGTAAGACTTGATCCAAGACGAAGTCGACAGATGAAGTGCACCAACAGACTCCCCCTCAGATGTTGACAGAGTCATCCATCGAGTCACGACAATGCTGTATCTTCACATCTTCAATCTTGATCAGTCTCTGGGCTTTTCTTTCTCTCTATATTCGGACTCCCCTTCTCGATTTGCTGGTATTCCTTTGTTCTTCAGCAAAATCTGAATCAGGATCATTGTCTGGCTTTTCATCAATCAAAATCCTCATGTATCGCAACCTGTCTTTCCTTTCAAGATCAAAACTTGGCTATCTTATAGCTTGAGTCTCTGAATCGACCTGACACAACTTAACCTGCAAAGACTTAACCCAGAAATAAATTTTCTAGATTTGACAAATTTAATGCACCAACAGTCTAACATAATCAGATGACACCTTCTCATAACACATGCATCAACAACACTTTCCTCAAAACATTCACACATAATGAACCACGTGTTGATTTTCAAAGTACATTTGATTGTTCAATACACACTCCCCCTCACAATAAGATCATCATGTCTAGCACTCGGAATTTTGAAAATCAGCTTTCCAATATCAGTTGTCAAAAATCTTTTTGGACTCTTTAAAAGATTTATACTAAAACACACCCAAAATCCTTTTGGATTTATCTAATAGAAAGTAAATGACACTACTTGTAAAGACAGAATGAAGCAAAAATGAAATATATACAGGCAATATTTTTGTGAGTTCGTGTAAGAGGATCATATCAGTTTATGAGACATGTCACCAACATCGTTAAGCTTATTACATTTTAAGTTCTAAACAATTCACTTAGATTGTCAGTATATCGGTCCACTGAAATTTTCACACAAAGTTCAATTGATCCGAGATACGATATTAATGTTTTAATAACTTGAACTTATCAGTGTGTCCCACTTCTTGAATATACTCTCGTATCCAGATCCCAATATTCAGTCTTCCAGGTGAGTATACCACAGAAGATATCTGTTCAGGGGTTAAATGCGAGGGTCGTGAGAGCTCAGGTCGATACTTCCGTATACGCAGAGAGATGACGGCTTCGACTTTTCGGTGTGTCCCCTTTAGAGGAACTTTTGAATCACAACAGCAACGACTATCAATTTTATTGTTTCATCAGC
This sequence comes from Helianthus annuus, assembly GCF_002127325.2. Lineage (NCBI taxonomy): Eukaryota > Viridiplantae > Streptophyta > Magnoliopsida > Asterales > Asteraceae > Helianthus > Helianthus annuus. The sequence continues at coordinate 172,244,290 of NC_035449.2, read as the reverse complement.
ATGCTGAGGGCGGAGCTATGTTTCAAGCTTTTTGCGGAAAGCATTATCCGGGGACTAGGTCAGTACTTCCATACAGCAGAAGTCCTAGGATAATACCCCAGATATCACTGAGCATATAGACCTAGTATCTCAGAATAAGGGACCTTTCAAACAAGATTTCAGGGATTACCTATATATCCAAGTTTGTGTTAACCCACAGAACAAGCAAGTTTGAAATATTGTTTATATCTCGTCACAATCTACTAAATGTGTAAAAACCTACTGGCATATCCGCTGTGAGATTGTTTATCACATTTTAACTTTCCAATTCTTTAGCATGTTGTGACACTCCACTGATGTACTATCATCTCCTCTTTTTACAACGAAACTCAATTTGGAATTTTATCATGTTTTTGTCTTTTTCAAATTTTCAAATGTTTTTGGATTTTCTGAAATTTCCCTACTCCCCTAAAATGCAAACACATTTCAAAGAAAATTTGAAAACTTCTAGACTCTTGACCCACTTGAAAAATAAAAAGTAAAAACAAACTATACACAAACTTGACAACTGACATCGAATCACATCAAATCGCCATTCACTCGGCATAAACAATCTGAACTCCCCCTGTCACAAACCATTTTCTCATTTAGATCTCAAAACACTTAAGTTTGTTTTAATCAAAATGATTTTCCGGAAAATGAGTTTGTTTTTATCACTTTTAAGTTTACCACTTGTGAAGCATGGGGATATGGTTCATCATCTTGTTTATCAATTATGTATAGTAAATCAAGTACAACTTAATGTCCCTGATTTACCAATTGCAGTTCAGAAACCTCTGTATCACATGTAAATATAATCTCTTCAAAGTATAACCAACAAATACCACTTGTAAGCAAACCAAATAATACCACTTGTAGGTTTTCCTGTAGGAGTGGGACATCTAAAGAAACCACTTTACCACTTTGTCAAATTAGTCAGAAGAATGCTGATTCCTGGTTCTCAATTACCAACCTGGAAGCTCCGGAGTAGTCCTACAACCTGTAAACATTCAAACATTATCAAAGATTTTCATACAAAACCATCAAAAACATGAATGATGCTGATTCATGATCCACGATAAAAACTTGGGATCTCCGGCGTAGTCCTAAGACTTCTATGGGAAACAAACTTCCATCCAAGTCTTTTCAGACTTGATGGCTTTCAACTCTTGCGCAGTGGGGTTATATGTTGCCTTTTTTGCCGCATAAAAATCTTTAACCCCCTTTGCTTTCCCATTCAACATTTTCCCAAAAATTTTCTTTACACTTCCATTAAATGTTTTCTCGACATCAAATTATTTTTTCTCAGTGTAAAACTGTTTTGAAATATCAACTTTTCCAATTTTCTGTTTAACTTCTTCAAATTTCAGTGATGGAAAATCATCATCATTCACTGATATTTTCTCCTCAACTTGTGGCTTTTCTGGCTTTGTGGAACCAGATTCATCACCGACATTTTCATCATTCTTTTTAACAACCCACACTTGGTTGTCTTTTTCTTTCTTTTTGTAAAAATTCTTCTTCGAACACTCACCAACCTCATATTTTGAATTTTCAAAAAATTTAAGTCTATTGGTTGGTGGTTCAACCTCAACAACTTTGTCTTTTAATTTCTGAGAAACTCCCTGTTTTGTTTTTGCATTTGTCGAACAGTTCCATGCAATATGACCAGCTTCATTGCACTTGTAACAGGTTCGAGTCTCTCTTTGATAAAACACTTCAGTTCCATTCTTCTTTCTTTCAGCAAGAAACTCTTGATTTGACTGTCTCCAGAATGGTTTCTTCTGTTCATCTTCTGAGCTTCCACCTGACACAAATTCTGTTTTTGTTTTAGAATTTTTATCATTTTTATAGTTTTCTGGTGGAACAAAGCCTAATCCTTTCTTTTTGTAGCTACGATTTTGGTTAGGTTTCTTTTGAAAACCATAACCAGAATTGTAACCCTTTTTCTTGTTTAGACATTGTTGAACTCTTGAAGTGTACTTTTTAGGTTTTTCAGTAAGATTCAAATCTTTTATTTCAGAAATATTGATTTCTGTCATTTTGAAAACCTTTTTGATCATGTCAAAGCGAACACTTCTTATTGGAAACTTTTTGTTGTAATATAATTTGTCAGAATCATTTAAAGTGTATACAACTTCAAATGTTTCATCATCCAAATTTGCTTTCGATAATAAAAATTGTTTACTGTAAGACTGTTTAACCGACGAATTTTGACTGTTGACTGACGAATTTAACCTTCCAGACTCAGATTTTGACTCGGACTCCTCATCAGTATCCAACACTTGATCGACCACCTTTTTAATTAACTCAGACTCATGATCGATATCGGACGAGGTAAACCTGACATCAATGTTATCTGGTAAAACGTCAGTTGTGTCGGTTTTTAGCTTTATATTGACTGCTTTCTCAAGTTGCTCCTTGTTTGGTTTTCTAGGAGAATATCCTTCCCAAATTGGAGGCGGACACTTATTATAGCTAACAGTCGGCTTCTTACCACAATCTTCCTTCTTCTTTGGCTTCTCGTCTTGAAAAGCTACCATTCCTACAACAGTTAGGTAAATACGATCAATGAGATAATCAGAACTAGAATAACTTTGAAGTAAACGTCTAATTCTCTCATTCTCAATCTTCTCAGTCTCCAACTCTTGCTTCCACTTAGCACTTTCTTCGATGTAAAAATTGATGGCTTTTTTGCTTTGTCATCATTACAGCATTCATCATCGTCAGTGCTTGTTCTCTTTCTGAGTTTGTCTTTTGGAGGCCAGTTACTGTTTTGTTCAAGACATCATATGATTCCTTTACATAATTGAGATTGAACAGTAACTGCTCCTTCTTTTTCTCATACTCAGCAATGATGTCGTCTTTTGCTGCACATTCCTTGCAATCTTCCAAACACTTTGTGCAAGGCTTGACAACTTCAACAATCTTCTCAACCTCGATTGTTTTCACAACTTCAACCACCTTTTCTGTTTCTATCACCTTCTCAGATTCATACATCTTTTCTTCACTTACCAGCTCAGTCTTATCATTCTCCTCAACAACATTTTCAGTCTTCATCTCCGTGTGCTCTTTTGCAGCTCTTTTTACCTTCAACTTTTCCATGCGATCTGCAAAATAAAAATGAAAACTTTCAGGAGAAAGATGAGTTTTAGCAATATTGATATGTTTTTCTTCCTCATCATCACTGCTACTATCAACTGGTGACTGATCAAACTGTACAGATTTTTCTGATTCAGCATCTGAAACACCAGAATCAGATGGTATTTGATCAAATACAACTTCCTTTTCTG